>NC_048223.1:113612724-113801607 GCF_002007445.2 Ailuropoda melanoleuca | reverse complement strand
AAATAAAAAATTAAAAAAAAAAAAAAAGCTCATCTTGCGGAGTGAGGACTGGGATATGGGGACAAAAGGGGATTTGTAAGAGTTTGCTTACGGTGTGTTGTCGATACCAGAAGCCCACAGATCTGACTTGAAGGAGAATGTGGCATGGAAAGGGCAGCCCAGAAGCTCAAGGCGTGTGCTGTGGAAAGAGGGGACAGGAGTGTCTCTCTCCCATACCCACCCCATGGGGAGGAGTCCACGGGGAGGTCATTTTCCTTATTCATTGCTGGGCTGTTCAAGACCCTTTGTCCCTGAGGCTGTTTTAACAGACCACCCTTACCCTTGACTCCAGAGCTTACCTTTTGTCAGAGCTGTAGTGGTGATTAGCAACCCACCATTGTCATGAGAGAGGGGGATGCTCATAAGTCACCCCGGATAAGCGTGAGTGGCAGAGCTGGCTTCCAGGACTTGAGTATGTTTTAGTTGTCTTCAGCTACTCTGAGCACCTGAGTCATCTTGGGGTCCACACTGCAGGTCATGGCCAAGAGCTTATGGCCAAAGTTTTATCCGATTAAGTAGAATGCTTTGGAATTGGGTTTTTCCAGAACCTGATGGGAAATGAAGTTACTAGACTCGGTGCAGCCGTTCACTCTTGCTCCTCTCCACCCAGGAGATGGGAATATTCACCGCAAATAGGTGCAAACAAAGATCAACTGCCTCCCCCACCCCAGGTCTGTTTGATCTGGACACAGTTGGCCCCTGACATTGTTCCTTCTGTTTCTACTTGAGAGAACAGTTTGGTGGGGGTTTTTGTCTTTTTGAGATTTAAGGGTTTGGGTGGTAAAGAGCCATTTGGACCAGGGAGAGCACCACCAGCTTTTGCTTTGCCCAGTCGTGTGCTCTGGGAAGCTCTGGGCCTGGAAGCGGGACCTGCAGCTGCCCCAGGTCTTAGCGTGTGCAGAAGAGCAAACTCCCCCCACCCCGCCCCAAGTGGCTCAGCGGGTGAGCAGCAAATCCAACCGTTGGTAAAGCCAAGAACTGAAGGTTTGCAGAAAACCGGAAAGAAAACCCAAGGTTGGTTCTGCTGGTTTGACAATTTCCTCACTGCCCTTTCTCATGCACTGGAGTCATTTAGGGACCTCTTTCTTCTGCCTGTTCTTTATCCCACCTGTCCATTTGCTGACGACTTTCCTTTTCTGCCCCACATCCCTGGACCTGTGTTCCCAATTTCTGGGTCCACTGGAATGTTGACACCCGAGTGATGGAACAATAAAGATCTTCATTTCTGTGAAGTTCAAGCATCACCCCCAGGGTCCTTTCCAGTTCAAAGGATTTGTAATTTTGCAATGAACTGGCTCACATCCTTGAATAGCCCCTTGGCATGGGAGAATTTCCGAGTGTTCACGCAATAGGTATTTTCTTGCGCTTCAGTGTGTATCAGGTATTGTCTCAGTGTTGAGATCAAGCTGGGGGCACTATTAACACGGCTTCTGTCCTAATGGAGTTTCCACTCTAGCGGAGGAAAGCAGACCACAAGTGAGCAAATACAGTTGTTGTTGTCGTTGTTGTTGTTGTTGTTCTCCTCCTCCTCTCCCCCCCTTTTTTTTTTTTTAAGATTTTATATCTTTATTTGCCAGAGAGAGAGAGAGAGCACAAGCAGGGGGAGCCACAGGCAGAGGGAGAAGCAGTCTCCCTGCTGAGCAAGGAGCCCGATGCAGGACTCGATCCCAGGACCCTGGGATCATGACCTGAGCCGAAGGCAGACGCTTAACTGACTGAGCCATCCAGGCGTCCCAGCAAATACAGTTCTAAAAAAGGATAATTTCAGATAGTTGTAAGTAACATGAAAAACAGAGAATGTCATGAGAGTAATTCCAGGGGAGAAGGGGAGCGCTCCCCGTATTAGCCAGGTGCTCAGGAAGAGTTTGTCTGGGGAGATGACATTGGAGTTGAGACCTTAATGAAGAGGAGCCTGCTGAGTGGAGAACCAGGGTTGGGAGTTCTAGGTCCAGGGACCAGCAAGGGCAAAGGTGCTAGAATGGTGTGGGTGTAGGGGGGTGGGGGTCGGGGCAGAGCTTGGTTAGCAGCGGGGAGGGCTGTGCTGTGCCCAGGAGCTTGGGTCTTATTCTCAGAGCACTTTACACGCAAGGACATTTCGCTTCCCAAGCACCCGGCCAGGTGACCATTGCATCTTCCAATTGGGTAGGTTATCACCATGTGGACTCCTTTGGATTCTAAACAGTCTTTTGTCCACAAGAAAAACCCAGGTGCATCCTAGAAGAATAGTCTCCTTCATACTTTTCTGAAGAGACTGAGGTGGTACAGACCTATTGCAGTTTTCCACACTTTACTGAAGGAGGTTCTGAGGGTGGGATTGGGCATGGTAAGCCCGCAGACCCACAGCTCACGGGTGGCAGATGTAGGACAATGGCCTGAGATCCCTGAATGATGTGGGACCATCATCCTTCCCATCAGGGAAGGAGTTCTGAACCACCGCGTGTCTCGGAATTGCTTCTTCAAGAGGCGCTCAATACTTCACTCCCTCACTGGTCAGACTGTAGGGAATATCAGGTTGAAAATTGCAGCGTTTGTGTAGAACTGGTTCATATCCAGCTGGGATTCCTGTGACCTTGGGCCACGACTTACTCTTTCTGAGTGTCTGTTTCTTCATCTGAAAGGGGCTCATTACCCATTTCCTGGGAGGTTTGTGAGGATTGAGTGAAATCTTTTACTTCTCAGTAGGTGCCCCACACACAGACCCAGTACGAGTGATTGCTGGTAGGCGGTGGTGAAACAAGACATTGACTTTTCCATGGATCCGCCATGTTTATTTCTGATGCCTAAAACCCTTGCTTCTGATAATACTGCCATTAAGGCTTCGTGGGGAGGGGAAGGGGATTCGTGAAGGGCTGTTTCCTGTTTCTGAGCCCATCAGTATGGAACACAGTGCCTCATGAGTCCTCTCTCTCCCCAGCCATCCCCATCTAGAATAGTCACTGCTCTACTCCTGTGCCCCGCTTATTGGAAGGATCAACGGAAAGCTATGCATATGAGTGTTTTGAAAGCTGGAAAGCACTGAACATGTATAAAAGGTGATTATTTCAGTGTTGGGTTGGGAATTGCATCGCAGATGAGGGGAAGTCCACAGTGCTTTCCAAGTCATTGCTATTTGTTCCAGTTTTCAACCCGGGGGTCTTCACAGCCAGCAGGCAGGCTCTGTCGGTCATGGGAACCCAGGGTTGGGTGGAACCGTGTTTGACTTTGGCTGATGAAATGAGCAATTAGGTGCAGGATCACAGTTGACTGAAGTGAAGTCTCGGGAAGAGATTCAGTCAGGCTGGTGAAGTTCATTTCACTCCTGCAGGCAGTGGATCCTTCCATGCCAGGGTGCCCGCCCCACGATGTGGAGGATGGTCAGCTGTCTGCGTCCCAGGACTAGTGCCCACATGGCCTGGATACCAGTGGCAGCCCCACGAGAACATCTGCTCAGGGACATGTTGCTGCTAGGTGTCTTTTGCTGACTCATCCCAAGCTGCTACTCCCAGCCTGGCTCTGGGGTCCCCCTGGGCCCAAGAAAGCCCCAGTCTCCTGGCACCTGGTGCCTGAAGAGGGCTGGGCTGCTTGGGACATACGTGTCTTCCCTCTCCTGACTTCCTGCGCTAATTCTGTTTGGGGGAGAGCCCTCCCCCCACATCAACCCTGACCTCCTTCCTCTTCCCTGCTCCACACCCACTGTTTGCTTCATATTAAGTGGGTCATCAAGATTCAAGAATGATTATTAAAAATACTGCTACTACCTTTTACTTTTTATTTCAATGCATGTTCTATTTTTTTCTTTTTTTTTTACCTGTACAGATATCCCATTGAGTTGTGTCAGAAGTATTGTGACAGCCCTTTTCTTCATGGGGTGACTGAGGGCTTGAGCCTTTGGATGTCACTGTCACACAGCTACTGAGTAGGAAATTGTTTCTCCCAGAAGGTGGGTTTCTAGACTCTGAGCCAAGGGTCAGCCTTGCTGCCCGCATCTGACGGTGACTGTGTGCCCGGGCTGGGCAGCAGCATCCCTCCTTAGGCATTTATCCTCCGCATCTCGCTTAATCCCTGGGGACTCTGGAGGGATGGTGGTGAGAACTTGCCGAACCGGCTCTCACCCTTCACCAGGCACCTGGAGCCTCCCAGGGGTGGCCGAATACCTGGGAGGGTCCTGATTGGAAAAGCCTCTTAGAATCTTTCAGTGACATTCTTGGCATTGCTTCCTGGGGGAGAAGTCCCCTGGAATGCAGGGACTTGTTCCCCTGAGCTAGACTGAGCTGAGAATGTTAATAAAAGTCTTCCCAAAGCTTTTCCATCAGACACTTTCATCTTCTTCCAGGCCTGCAGAATCAGGACTGGGCGTGGGGGCGGGGAGGCAGGCATCCAGCAGTAAATATTATTATCCTCATTCTGTGGATGGAGGAAATTGAAGCCAGACACCAAGGCCAGAGGCGGCCCAAGCACAAGTTCACGGCCAATGTGGTGGGATCCAAACCCAGCTCCACTGGACTCTAGAGCACATTCTGCTGCCTGGCCTAGCCCGATCGAGCTAGACATGATCTCCATCCTAGACATGAAGCCATGTTTGATCTGAAGTTCAGTGGGGTGTGAGTCTACGGGCGGCAGTCCAGCCATCTTGGTGTGTGCCTTTGGGGTGGGGAGGAGGATTCCCTGACGTGGCTCACAGCTGCTGCTCGGCTGTGTCTAGGAAAGCCTGAGCCCGGATACAAGACTTCCCTGAAAGGGAGCTTTTCTGTGTGCTGGGGTTCCAGGTGCTCTGCCCGTTGTGCGTTCCCTGCTGGCCCAGCCAGGGCTTTGTCATGCTGTTCCTTATGACAGGGAACGGGTCCTCTTTCCCTCCGCCCTTCCCCGTCACCCCCGCCTCCATCCACCGCCCCCTCATCCTGGAAGCCAGCTTTCATTGATCACATCTGGCCCCAGCTGTTCATACCCCATGGGGAACCCAGTCAGCACTTCCCAGGGCGGACACACGTGGGTCTCTGTCTCTCCTGCTTCTGTCTCGTCCCCGCCGCTAGTTGGAAAACTCCTGAGGCACAGAGCGGGATGTTGGCACTCAGGTGGGCATTCAGTTTATGCTAATTCCTGGGAGTTTCTGTCCAGCTTCCCCTTGGCCTCTTTCAGCCAAGCCTTAAGCTTTCCTGCGTGTCCACGGAGTCTCTACCCAGCACTGTCGTGGGCATGCGCAGGGTGGAGAGAGGCGAGCTGTGGTCCCTAGCCATGTGGGCACTTCTCCCTGTGGGCCCGGAGGTGGGTGCCTACCCAGTGCACAGCACGCCTTGTTGGCTGTGTTGCTCCCGTGTTGCTTGCGTGTGTGATGAGAGGGGTGAGTGTGGACCCTGACGTGGCAGGGGGAAGGTGAGCGGTTTCCCTGTTTCTCACCATTTGGAAGAAAAGATAAGTTAGGGTGTTTGCACTTGGAAAATAAATCTCACTGCAGGCAACGTTCAGCCACACGCCGTTTGTGCCCAACAGCTGTCTCTCATTTGCTGGCAAATGTTCCCAGTGATGAATGTCCTGCTTCCACAGTCACAGCCGTCCCTAAATGGAGGCTTTGGACAAGTGCAAGGGGAACAATGGCCCTTCTCAGAGAGCTCTCAGCAGACGCTCCCAGTGAAGTTGGTTCATCACTTGGAGCTGGGTCAAGACCATAGACAAGATGCCATTGATTCCGCAAGGAAGGTCTCTCACAGCCGTGGAGCTGGGCTGAAGGCAGCAAGAAGCAGAGAAAGGGATGGGATTCATGGGTGCTGGGGACAGGCCTCGAATAAGCAGAGTGAATGATGCCACCTTTCAAATACCGTCTTCTAGAAGTTGACCGATGGCATGGTGGCCCTTCTTCTGGATATGTTTGCAAACCCCCCTGCAGTCATTCTAGGATCCCGGGGTTGGGAGGGGTCATGCTTCCCGGGCAGAGCATGTTGTCGTACGTGCTGTGGTTGAAGAGGTGAGAGTACTGGGCTAAGGGAGATGAGGGGCCGAGCCGGGACCTGAACCCTGACTGCTGGCCTCAATCCATTTGCCTCCTTCTCCCCATAACCAGGAGGGGGAATGGTGGCGAAAAGAAGAGGAGCTGGGACGGCAGGTAGAGCACGAGGCTGCAGCTGGGAGCGCGTGTCTCTGTGCCCCCCCNTCTCTGGTTGTGTCTCTGTTGACTTCCTAGGACAAAGTAAAAGGTCAAACTCCCAAGCTGGCATGGCTCGACTGGGCAAACTCTGTTTTTCTCTCTCCTTGTTATTTGTGTTTTTCCAGTGGAGGTACTTTTCATCATTTAGAATAGCGCAGACAACAGCGACATGTTGCTATTTCTCTCTGGAAGGAGTTCAGTGTAGCAATTTTACATGTATTTTTTTATGGCAAAAGCCACACCTGCTTGTTACAAAATCTGTATCTGCGGCAGGAATTTATAACCCGGAATGTGAAAATCCCTAGATTTCCACCCTCGATGATAATCTCTGTCAAGGGTGTATTCATCCAAATATTTTTCTTCCTCTGCAATCATTCTGTCCTTTTCCTCCCTCTCTCCTGTCCTTCCCTCCCTCCCTCCCTTCCTTCTGTTCCTTCCCTTCCTTCTTCCTCTCTCCTCCCTTCTGTTCCTTTCCCTTTCCTCCTTTCCAGCCCTAGGGGTATAAAGTTTTAAAAAGCAAAAGCCAAAAATAAAGTCCCAGTTTATCAAGTAGCCTTCAGAATGAGTCCCTGTATAAGCAGCCCCGTGTGATCATTTCCCCCTCCCCCCAGGTGGAACCCCCTCCCCAGTAACCTTCTTTAAGTTCAGGATGCTTCTTGGAGCTCATTCCTGATAGGTCCGCTGCATTCTCTGTCCTGCTCAGTGTTTCCTGTCTGTGGAGGTGGCATAATCGTTGAGCATCACGTTTCTGTCTGTCCTTTGCTGTAACAAACGGTGCCACCGCGGGTTTCCTTGCATGGAGCTCATTTCCGACACACACAGGATTTCTGCAGCGTAAAATCTCTGGAAGTAGCATCACTGCGTGGAAGGGGCACGTGCGTTTATAGTTTGCTTAGATGTTGCCAAAATGTCCTCCTAGAAGTTGTGTGTCCTTTTCACCCTTATTAGCAAAGTGTCAGAGGATCTGTTTCCCTCCACCTTCATCAACACAGCATGTTATTACACTTTGTCATCTTTGACTATTAGAATGAGCAAAGGTATTTCTGCAAGGTTTCTCTTTTTTACTATATGTGCAGTTGAGTATCTTTTCATATGTTTAAAAGCCGTGTGTGTGTGTGTGTACACGCTCTGGTCATGCACCTTATCTCTTTTTCTGTTGGGTTGTGGGGCTTTTTATACATTAAGGAAATTAACCCTTTGGATGAGTTGCAAATCCCCACCACCACTGTCCCCCCTCCAGCCAGTTTCTTGTCTTTTGAATTGCTTTTATGTTTACTTTTCCAAAGTAGAATTTTTGTATGTGTGTGGTCAAATTTATCTCCTTTTATGGCTCTAGGGTTGTGTTTTTTTTTTTAATACTTAGAAAGTCTCCCTTTAAAATTATACTTTAAAAAATCTTCTTTTTCTGAAAAATAGCTTTATTGAGATACCATTCACATACTATACAAGTCACCGTTTAAAGTGGACAATTCAGTGGTTTTTAGTATACTCACAGATATGTGCAACTATCACCACAGTTAATTTTAGAACTTTTCAACACCTCAAAAAGAAACCTGGTACCATTTCTGTTACCCTTCATTCTCTGCTTGCGCCTCCCCTCCCCCCAGCCGCAACCAAACACTAATCTACTTTCTGTCTCTCTCGATTTCTGTCTTCTGGACTTTCCTGTGAATGGGATCACATAATATGGGGGCTCTTGTGACTGGCTTCTTTCACTTAGCATAATGTTCTTAAGGTTCTAAGTTGTCATGTGGTATCGGTACTTCGTTCCTTTTTATGGCCAAATAATATCTCATTGTGTGCGTAGGTATAGATGTAACACACCTTGTCTATCCAGGCATCTGGTGATGGACATTTGTGTTGTTTCTGCTGCCTGGCTATTAGGAATAATGCCACTGTAAACATTGGTATACACATTTTTGTGGGGACATAGGTTTTTGTTTCTCTTGGGTATATACTTAGGGGTAGAATTTCTGGGTCATGTGGTAACTTGATGTTTAATCTTTTGAAGGCCTGCCAGACTGTTTTCCAAAGCAACTGCATCATTTTACATTCCCACCTGCTATGTTTTCATCTAGTGCTTTTGTGATCTTATTTTTCATGTTTTAAATTTTTGAACAGTCCGAAGTTCTTCATAAAGTATGACTAGGGGTTAAGTGTGTATTTCTCCAGATGGCTAGTCCATTGTAACAACAGTGTTTTTCAGTCTTTCCTTCTCGATGTCTTTATCATAAATCACTATATATACTAGGTCCTATTCTGTATACTCTAGTCTTTTCCATTGATCTATTTGTCCATTCATAGAACATTGCCACACTGCTTTAATTTTTGTAGTTTTGTGACATGCTGCCTCTTAATGTTTTAAAAACCCAGGGGCGCCTGTGTGGCACAGCGGTTTAAGCATCTGCCTTCGGCTCAGGGCGTGATCCTGGCATTCTGGGATCGAGCCCCACATCAGGCTCCTCCGCTGTGAGCCTGCTTCTTCCTCTCCCACTCCCCCGCCTGTGTTCCCTGTCTCGCTGGCTGTCTCTGTGTCTGTCAAATAAATAAATAAATAATCTAAAAAGAAACAACCCCATGCATCACAAGCATTTATTATACTCTTATCTCTGTATAGTGCAGAGTTAGGGATTGTATAAATCAATTCCAACGTTGTTCCTGCCATCCAGAAGCTTGTGGTAAATAAGAGTTAGTTCTCATTGCCATACCCTCTAACAAACACATTACATGAATTATCTTATTTAAATGTATAATTCTTTGAGGGTAAGTAGAGTTTTTCATCCCCATTGTAGATATGAGGAGACCAAGTCTTTGAGACAGACAACCCTGAGAAAGAAAAAAGACAGACAGGGTTGGCTTTCAGAAAGTTCTGGGTCAGGTGCTTTTGGGTGCCTGTCAGTGGAGAGACAGTCCAAGGCAGTGTGGTGGAAAATTCTACCGAGTGTCTCCCCGGCAGCCAATGTCTGCTCCCTCACAGTAGAATGACCAAGATCAGTGAGCCCTCGGAGGAGAGCCCCGCACTTCGGAATGGAAGCCTCGTAATCATAACTTTGGTCAGCCCGCAGCACTGACTCGCCATTGAGAGCCCAGACAGTGGGGAAGTGGGGTTAGACTTTGGCTACATTCTCTTCCCAGATTGTGTGACTCAAGATCCCTGCCAGGGATGGAGTTGAGTTTTGTTTTGTTTTCCCCCGTTGCAAAAGGACAGCAAAAGTATTTGCCACATAAAACATACAAAGCCTCATAAAGTCTCAACCAATGAAATCATCGTCTCTTCCCAGGCAGACTCACTCTCCTGACCTTGGCTGATTTCCACCCTCCAGGGACTTGTAAGGCAAGGGAACCGATTTACTCAAGGAAGAGACCTACTTAACTTTCACTTCCTCAGACTCCATCAAACACTTGGGGTTTGGGGGTTATGGGATTAAGAGAGCACGATGTGACGGCCCTTGGAAGTGTTGGCTTGTAGGAATGTGGGGTAAACCCATGAGGAACAAGAAGTCTCAAAAGGATTTGGCCTAGAAATGGCAATAAAAATGCAAAGTGGCCTCGATGTTTCAAAACTTCCACTAAAGGAGAAAATGTCAATCTCTTCCTCCTCCTCTCTGTCATCCCCCAAAGACATTTGTTTTATGGGAAACTCTTGGGAAAATTTTAACTATTCCACTGGGTAGGTGGGTGATTGTTATTTACTTTTTATTGTGGAAAAATAGGATATTCAGTCTGGGTCAGTGTGACAGGTTTTGAAGATCCTGGTTTTGCGGACAACGCCATAGCACACCAGCATCTGGTGTGTGTCTTAGCCTAGGACATGCCAGCGTCAGGTCGTCTTCACGGTCAGTGTGTCTGGGGCTCCTTGGCCCAGACACCTTAACAATGACTGGTGATGTGTTCTTGGTCTTCCATGGTGGCCAGAACATCCCTGTAGGCCTACAGACCAAACTTCTTCCTCCATGTGTCTTTTTTGGGGACTTCTTGAATTGTAGGGTCTAGGGAAGCTGAAAAATAGGGCCATTACTTCTCCTCTTCCAGGCCCTAGCTTTGGTCTTTGGGGGCTCATTTAATTTCAGGCATCATATTAAAAGGAGAGATTCTCTGACAATCTGGAAGAGGGTACATTTGGAGGAAGAGCGAGACAACATTGCTTTGTGGAGAGAGACTGTTTCTCTGTAGAAATTGTAGTCCACTGTATTAGAAAGCATTCATTTACATCCTAAATCTGGGCTCTAGGGATATAATGAAGACAGTGGCAGCACTTTTAATATTTATTCGTAGAAAGCTTCTCAGCTTCCCCTGGAAAGGGCTCTGATTTTACCATGTGTCCCAGCTTTTTCTCTGTTCCATCCAGCCATTCCTGTAAGCCTCTTAGGCTGATAGGTACTCCTTTCTCTGTGCTTTCCCAGTCTTTGGTTCATTGCTATCTTGCAGAATTGAAATTAAGCCATTTTGAGGGCAGAAATGCATCTTATTCATTTTTGTATCTAGGAGAGTATGGGAACCCGATAATTATTGAATAATTCCACCATCACACTGGGGAAAACCAGTAACCATTCTATCCATTAACTGTTATTTTGCCAACGCGTTGGTTCTAGAGACAGCATTAACCACTGACGTAGTAGTCATATTCTCTTGGTATCTGTGGTGTATGTTACAGGGTCTGATAGAGCAGACAGTCCGTAGATGCTTGTGTCTTTCCCATCCACCACACCTTGATGGGCATAGTGATGGCTTCTTTCTGAAAAGCATGTCATTGTCCTTGGTTGGACTTCACCCAGGATAATCAAATCGTGCTTTGTGGCCCATTTGATCCTTGCCTTGAGAGGGACCTTTTTGAAGAATCTTCAAAAAGGAGTATCTCTGCTAGGTTTTTCAGGTAACCTGGTAAAAATAGTCCACCTGCTAAACTAATGTGTTAGTGAAGATGAAGTTCCCAGCATTTCAAGTTTGGTTGTTGAGAGGTGTTTTTTGACTTAGAAAGTCTGGGGATAGGATGGAGGAGGGTAAGTGCGAATTAGTAAACCGCAGGCCAAAGGACATGTTTTATCTGTGTATTATGACCTTGACTTGTATAAAGCCCCCTAGTGATATTCGAAAACACCAGGTTTTCAATTGGATTTGAGACAACAAAGTATTACACGGCCCTTTGCCTTCCCTGTGTTGGGAAAGCAGGTGAAGGATGTGCCAAGCCCAGTCCCCTGGGGTCTCTCCACCATCTCCTTCCCATTGCTCCTGGCTCCTGTCTCCGTGGGTGGTGACTTCTGGGGAGGCCTAAAAGCTCCATTGGTTTCTCAGTCTCTGGCTGATTCCTTCTGGGTGGTCTTTTATTCTTCCCATGCTTCTCTATTCTTAAGTCCTCAGTATTTCTATCCCTTGGATAGGATTGAAGTTATTGTGTGTGTTTTTAATTGAGTGTCGACAGTTCTGGATATGAGGAGTTCAGCAACTGCCTTATCGGGTCTGAATGTGCAGTGTTGTTTTAGCCCGTGTGATTGTTTCAAAATGCCCTTCCTTGTGGTTTTCGAGTTAGGTAATTTGCTATAATCCTCCTCCAAGAGGAGCGATGATCATAGAGGCTCTTCAGTTCTGAGTAAGAGAAACTGAAGAGTGTCTACCCTGCATTAGAAGAAATTCGCATTTACGGGATCCAGCGAAGACTCTTCAGGTGCTAGTCAGGCGCCACGGAGGCAGCAACGTCAGTATTCGATTCTGTTGTTTCTTCTTTCTCTTCTCTAAGCTGCAAGTCCTTTAAGTGTAGATACCCTTTCGCACGGCTTTGCCTCACACTCACCCTCCCTACCCCGCTCCACCAGTTCTGAGCACAAGGCCGGGTTCACAGTTGATGTCCTTTATAAGATGGTTTATTTCACAAGTCAGAGGCTTATACGGCAACGAACAAACACGATCCTTCCTCTGGAAGATCTCACCATCTCTCAGACAGTTTAGTGTGTGAGAGTCCTTGAAAGGGAGACTTTTTCAGGGGTGTGGGGTGGAGCCATACAGGTGGCCGTGTAGTAGTTTGCTGTCCCATTCCAATGTAAAATTTTTATATTTATCCCCAATTAAACTCTTATGGGACTGAAATTTGAAATCAGAAAATTGACGTCCCCTCTCTTTTTGTACGGGCCAGTGGCTTTCAAGCTAAGAATGGTCTTTACAGATAAACATTTGCAAATAATTGGATGACAGGGAACACTACCTTTGGATCCCAGTTAAGCAAGATGTTATTCCCCTCTAAAAAAAAATGTTCATTTGCATTGATTTTTATTATAAAATATTGCACTGGATTATTATTATATTTTGTCAATAGAAAATTGGTGGCTGTGTGTGTTTTCTCTTGTTATTGTAGTAGCTACGTTCTATCCTCACTTTTGCCTATCGGTCTGCTCTAGAATAGCGGTCAGAAAACTTCTGTAAAGAGCAGTTAGTAAATATTTTAGGGTCTGTGTGGCAATGACGCCACCGTGCCATTGTAGTGTATACGCAGCCATAGATGGTGTGTAAGCAAGTGGGCATGGCTGCGTTCCAATAAAACTTTATTTATGGACACTGAAATTTAAATTTCATGTAATTTTCACATGTCATGAAATGTTATTCTTAGGGTTTTCTTTCAACCACTTAAAAATGTAAACGTCATTCTTAGCTCACGAACCATGCAGGTGGTGGGCTGAATTGGGCCAGAGGTTCAGTTTGCTGACTCCTGTTCTGGAGGCTGAGGCAGCAGCCCCCAGTATGCCTGACACGACTAGGTCAGCTCAGAGATGCTAGTGAACCTGAAATAACACTAGACAAAGTCATGTCTGGTCTCGTGACAAACTGCCTTTTCACCTCAGCCGTGACGCATGCTCCCATTCCCCCCTGCCACACCTTGGGTCCGAGGGATTTCAATCCACCCGCCTCCCCCCAGCCTTGCCCCTGCACACCCCCTTCCTCAACCCCCCATCCCCCAGACCTATTTCTTTAAAATCTGTCTAGGAAAGAGTTTCTTCAGGATGCGACGTCTGCCCTGGGCCCCTTCCAACTCCTATTTGGAAGATCTTTCCAAGGATAGAGAAGCTGAAACAGCTGCATGATTTTTTTTTTCCTTCTAGAATCATCCAGTGAGGGGGTGAGTTCAGGACTCTGGCAGCTCCTGTGTACATGCTGAGCGGCTAAAGACAAATCTGGGAACAAATCTGGAGCAGACCCTGCAGCTCCCAAGCCCAAAGCCAAGACTCCCAGCATCTGCCTCTATGTTGAGGCCAGGGCTGGGGAAGGGGAGCATTGCAGAGGGTCTTCGGAGACGTACTAGGATATTCTCTCGCTCAGCTGGGTAGCTGAGAAGACCCTTGAGGGAAGCGTGCACATCTGCAGCTCCCCGAATGAGCACCCTGTCCTGCGGCCGGTCCTGTTTGCCTCTGGCGTGGCTGTGTGTGCCAGAGGGTTAGCCAGCTGTGCTGTGGTCTCATGGAGAAAGTTTCCAGAAACACTTTTTCCCCTTTCTGCTTGAATGACCAAGTTTCAGAAAAATCCANGCATCGCAGAGGGTCTTCGGAGACGCACTAGGATATTCTCTCGCTCAGCTGGGTAGCTGAGAAGACCCTTGAGGGAAGCGTGCACATCTGCAGCTCCCCGAATGAGCACCCTGTCCTGCGGCCGGTCCTGTTTGCCTCTGGCGTGGCTGTGTGTGCCAGAGGGTTAGCCAGCTGTGCTGTGGTCTCATGGAGAAAGTTTCCAGAAACACTTTTTCCCCTTTCTGCTTGAATGACCAAGTTTCAGAAAAATCCAGTGATAATGTGCAGCCGTTTCAAATCTGTAACTGTAACTGGGCTGTGTAGGGTCATGTTGCCTAGGAGATTCAGGGGAGGGCATGGTAAGGTCTAGGAAATAACCAGCAGAATGTCCTCGCGGGCCTGGAATGCGGAGGCAACAGGGAGGCCGGCAAGAGGGGATCGGGCTTGTGGCATTTGTGTGCGATGGTTTTCCTCGAGGAGACAGTGTTGTGTTACTCTTTGACGTGACATGGGAGTACCACGAGGGCAGGGGTTCCTACCTTTCGAATCTTCTACAGTGCTAGGCAGGTGTGGTCTTGGGTCCCCGACGGCGTCTCTGTTGTGCACCCAGGCCTTGTTGATTTTCCCAGCGGGAAGGGGCCAGAGGATCTTACTGCTTGGCTGTAGGGGGTGGGGGTGGGGCCCGTTGGCAGATAACCATGGTGACGGAGGCCTGGAGACTTCCAAGAGGGAGACCTGGGGAGTGGAGGCAAAGCTCTGGGGGCTTGGCCTTGACCTTTCCAGTTTCTGATGTCTCTGTGGACCCCCTACTGAATGTCCCGGGTGTCGTCATTTTGGGGCGGCCAGTGGGGTGGAGGGAACTTTGAAGAGCTAGCATTGGAAAGTTTAAAAGGTGGGGGAGGGAGAGTTAATGAAAGGCATTATGTCTTTCCCGCAATGCAGTTGTGCAGAATAATGACTATGTCACATTTTATAAACATTTTAAACATACATTGCACCCATTCAGTAGAATGCCATGTGGCTGTTAAAAAGAATGTGGCACATCTGTATGTTGCCCAGAGTGTATCTCCACGGGACAAGTGAAAATAACAAGGCTCAGGATTCTGTATGTAGTGTGAGCTTACTTGTATAAGAGATTTATCTGTATTTTTCTCTGCATTTTTATGTAGAATATTATGCGTAGGAAATTCCTGGAAGGTTATACAGTCCATTGACACTGGTGGCCAGGGAGGAGGAGGCTAACGCTGGGGGTTCTGAGATGGGAGGGAAACTTTTCATTGCCTGTTTGTACTGCTGTTTGATTGATTGATACATGTGTCCGCACACTGGTATATATTTACCATGTGCATGCATGCCATTTTCCGAGTAAAAGTTTAAATTAATAAAAATAGAAAATGCACAAAAGTAGTCATTGAGAAGGCATTTGGCATCACGAAAGCTTCCGGAGCTGGTCACCCTCAGCCCGCTCTGGACATTGAGATATGGAGAATAAAGCAAAAGCAAATACTGGGTTATTTCACTTGTGGCAACCCCTGCCCCTCCCACCCCACCCAGCCCTGTGCAGCTTCCCTTATCTGAGCCATAAATTCTGGGACGAACAATGGCAAGTCTGCCTGGGGCTGGGCTTGGTGTTTACAGAGGGAAAATCTGGGAACCCATTGGAATGAAAAATGGTGCCCAAGGCTTCTGGGCTGGGAGGAGGGGCTCACCAGAAGGCTCTGGAGCCTGCCCATGTGACTGTCCAGGGACTGATGGAGAAGACCAGTGGACATTCTGGGTGCTAAACTCTCCAGCTGTCCTGAGATTTCTCCTTAAAACAGCTCTTAGATTCTTATAGCATCTCTCCTTAAGCCCAAGAAGAAATTTCAATTTGGAAGAAGTTAGTCAAAAATTTTGCTGTTTCATCCAAATTAAAGGCAAGAAACCTTTGTTGTTACTGTCTCTACAGGATGTGACTTGCTGGGGGAGAAGTTAATGTAGTGGTTCTCGTGGGGGGAGGCATTCCATTTTATCCTTTTCCCCCTGATAAAATACAGGAGAACTCATCAATATTACTCTTATGCTGGAATCCTATTTAATTCACTAGGTTTATAAGCTATAAAAGGGTCTCTTTTTTTTTTAAGATTTTTTTTTTTTTTATTTGACAGAGATAGAGACAGCCAGCGAGAGAGGGAACACAAGCAGGGGGAGTGGGAGGGGAAGAAGGGGCTCATAGCAGAGGAGCCTGATGTGGGGCTCGATCCCATAATGCCGGGATCACGCCCTGAGCTGAAGGCAGACGTTTAACTGCTGTGCCACCCAGGCGCCCCAGGGTCTCTTTTTTTTTTTTTCCACAAAAAATTATCTTCCCTTTGCTGTTGTGCTATTAAAAAAAAAAATGAAGTAAACACAGGGAATTTTCTGTGGCCCAAATACTGACCTTGGTAAATCATCTTTTTTTGTTTGTTTGTTTTTCCCAGATTGATGAAGGGTCTTGCCCTGCTCGTCTTTCTTCAGAATCAGCATTTATAACTACCCACACCAGAAGCCCTTTTATCCCGTGATCCGCCTGTTCCCCATTCAGCTGAATCGCTTCTTTCCAAGATGGTGGCCAACTCCTTGCCCTTTTCCTCCCCTTCTCTTCCTCAGTACAAGCCCACCTGGCTTTCTTCTTTGAGAACTGAGTGTGTTGACACCCAGACTGACAAATGTTTTCAGCATTATTTTAGCAGCTCTGCCCAGTAACAAATGGGGAGAGATGAGAGAAACAGACAGCCAGTGGCTAGTGGCCGAGTACTTAGAATTTCCTGTCCCTGGGGCCCTGTGGGAGGCCCAGCAGACACTAGTCTGTCACGGGACCACTCCCAGTATTCCTGGATATTCCGAATATATTCCAAAATCTATTTCATGGTCCTGGGAAATAAAGATTAGCTCAGTATCCCCCTGCTGCCACCTAAGTCCCAATGGCTAGAGAAGGCTGTTTGGAGGAAGCAGGACTTGAACCGGGCTTTCACAGATGGAAAGGATTTATAGAGAAGGGGGGGGGCGGGGACAAAAAGGGAATTCCAGATGGAGGGAAATAATGCAACTAGAAGTTTAGAAGTGGGAAGGTAGCCACACCAAGGACGCTCTTGCAAACGTGGTGGCTTCCAATGGTGAGATTTAGAAGTGGCCACAGGTCTCTTCCCCACAACCTTCTTTCCACCCCCCCCCTTTAAATGCTAAAGTGAAAGCAAGTCTCTGACTGAATTCAGCAGCATCCCAGACGTCTGTGAGCAAGCAGATCCAGGAACAGTCTCACAGTGTGTTCCCTGGGCCTGATGATGATGCCACAGCTCTCTGGCATTCCAGTGTCCTGACCTCACTGATGGCAGGTGCAGGAGGATGCCAGTGGCGGTGTTTAGCTACCACAGCGGGCAGGGCAACAAAATCTTCTGGTAAGGCAGTGAGCACTGTGATGTATTTTCTCCCAGGCTCAGGCTGTGACTCTGAATGAGAGAGAGGCTGCTGGGTTTACCTAGATTCTCACATCCCGTTCATGCCATGGTGCAGGTGCTGGAAGCAGATATCCAGCCGCCCCGTTTATCCTCAACACCGCTCATTTCAGCAGTGAAATCGCGTTAGCATCCACAAACCTATCTGAAGCCTTGCAGTAGCGGCCTCTGGGGTGTGGACTTCTGCTTGGAGTCTTTCAACTCACCAGCAGCCCGTGGTGTAGAATCCAATTACTTGAAACATGGGCTCCGCACCCTGGGGTGTGGGTTGAAATTGACCTACCAGCACATCCATAGGACACTCTTCAAAGGAGAGCCTTAGAGTGACTTATGGGCAGTATCCTAGCTAACTGGAGAAACTGACCCCTCTGATTTTCTATTAGTGGTGAGGAGGCTAAGGGTCAGGGAGGTGGATCAGCTTGCCCAGGGTCACCCTGCTTGGTGGCAGCCAAAGAGGACCGTCCTTCACCTCCTCCTGCAACTGGGCAGGAGGTGCCCAAAAAGAGCCAGAGAATATGGTTTGGGATGTTAATCTTTTTGGGTATGGTCATTGGTTTTAAATTAATGTACGAAGGGTTTATCAGGTAGACACACTGAGGTATTGATGAATATTGCAGTATTCAGACTTACTGTATTTTTAAATGGATCTGTGGTCAGTACCGCCACAGAAAAAGGAGGCAGAGCTGAAATAGAAGGGCAAAACGTGTGTCTCCAGTGATGATCAGCAGTGGGTTCATGGGGGAGAGGGCTTTGTTTTACTATTCTCTACTTTTGTATGTTTGAAATTTTCCGTGAAAAGTTCTTCATACATTTCACTGAAATTTTTTCCTAAGAAGTTGTTAAAAATCAGAGGGATTTTTTTTCACACCCAGCCAAGGAAACCACTGTTACAAGGAACACGTGGTTGCCCGCAGTAATCGGTTTCATGAAAGATAGGATTTTGTCCCTGTTCCACCTGGGCCGGGCGGGAAAGCCTGGCATCGGCTGCTGAGCTGTCCTTCCCGGGGGCGGGTGTAGCCTCCGGGTCCTCTTATCTCCCATGCCACGACTCACAGCAGCCATGTGCGGAATCTCACTCCTGGTGACTCACACTTCTTGTCGCCGCTGTCTGCACGCGGAGCGCACTAATGCGTCCCTGTAGTTCGTGATCCCACGGGCCCTGCTTGCGCCTGCCTGCAACGGTGGGAAGATGGAGTTACCTCGCCGTTTGGATGAAGTGTGTGTGCATTCCCATAGCCCTCAGTGGCTGCCACGGGTGTTGCAAAACATTATCCCACAGTTCGAGAAAGGTGCAGAACAGACTTTTTTCCACCCCCTCTGCCCCTCTCTGCCTCTTTGCCAAGAAGCCGGGAAGGCTTTGGAATAACCTGAAATAAACTTGCAAGTTCAAGCAGAGCCTTCATTCTGCTCTCCCTGGCAATTAACAGTGATTTACTGGAGGTTACATTCTAGTGTGGCCTCTGGCCTTCTGTGATCTGCTTCATGGACTGGGCTCCTTATTGGTCAGTTCCTTGCTGCTCTGCAAACAGGCCTTTCACATTTAGCTCTTGCCCACGGCCACATCCTGTCCCCTGAGTGCTGCTGTATGGTATCGGGCGGCCCGTGCTCAAGGAGGGGAGGGGTGTGCAGTGGAGACAGCCCCCAGAGGCAGATGGACTGAATCTCAGGGTAATTCTTTCCCCAGCATTTTGGGGATGGAATGTACCCCGAAATTCGCACCCTGGAGCCTGTTCACAGAGAACAGGAGGTTGGCCTGAGACGAGTCTCCATCCCCAAATGATCCTCTGCAAACAGCCGAGAATGTTCTCTCTTGGCACAGACAGGGTGCCTTGCCTTCTCGCCTTTTGTCAAGAAGACCCCTGTTCACAGGGGAGATGGGAAGTCACCCAAAGCTCTGTTTTCCTTTTGGCTCAACCAGAAAGTGATGTGTGGGCTGTCCCTCCCCCGCATTTGGGGCCTTGTTCCTGGGCGTCGTGGTGTGGCCCGACCATCTTAGCTGACCTGCACAGCCCTGCTGATAAATGTTAATATGAAAAACAAAAACAAAAACAAAAACACTGAAGGAGCCTTGATCTGTCGAATTTGAAGAATTCCCTTACAACTTAGCATCAGGAGAAGGCTTGTCCCTCCTGAAGAACTGGCATCTTTCCTTTGATCAGATAAGAATAATTGCCTCCCCTCGTTTACCCAGCTTTTTGGACTGCCTTGAAAGGGAGAGCTCATACTTCATATTCTTTATGACATGAGCCTGCCTTTGGGGTATATTTTCTTGTCCCTTCTCTCAGCTTGGTTTTTGGTTTTCGGTTAACATTTTCAGAAATCCCTTAGGTGGTCTGCAAGGCACAAGGAGGTGACCTGTCCAAAGGCTGTGCTCCCCTTCTGTTGCTCATCGCTCTGTGCTTTGGGGCTGAGGACCCTGCACGGTCCTCCCCCCCGGCCCTCCACGTGCTTCCTCTTGACAGAAGCCCCACCAGTCCTGTCTCAGTTGTGTCATTCACAAGTATCTGAGAATCTTCCCTTTTTGCTAACAGATTACATCTCGTTACTGGGAATTGAGGCCCTCGGCCCTTCACAGTAATTCATGAATCTGTTTTTTGAACATTCCTGCTCAGAACACGCTTACCTGTCTCATCAGTTTCAGCCCCAAAGATAGAGATCGGCATCCTGAAAATCAAGGATGCTCAAAGACAGATTGCCCCTTCCACTAACTGTGGTCAGTGGGTTTGGATGGACCTGGTTGGAAAGCCTTTGTGAGTTGTGAGCTCTGTGGGGAGCGCAGTGGGGGATAGGGACTATTTTCCTGGAAGCCTGTTATAGATGCTTTTCTATATCACATATAAAGATTACGTTCCTCAAACTGGGCCCTAGATGTTACGTTTCTCTATGAGGACTTTAAATTTTATATTTACATATTAGTATTTTTTTAAATTATTTTAAGCCTGTCCGGAATCCTCTAGATGGCCACCTTATGACTTGGAGTTTGTTGCCTCTTGTATATTCACTATGAGATTGGGCCAGGGATCACCAAAGTACCAGTGCTAACTGGACGCCCTGGAAGTTCTACAAGGGTATGCCGGGTGGGGGTGGGGGTGGTTCCTGGTAGTATGTTAGCTTGGGAATGGAAGAGAACGATGTACATGCCTAGACACTTCTGCTCATTTTACTTAGGTAACATTGCCTGGGTATGTTGCTGAGAGTCAAGCAGGGCTCGGAGAAGTTGGTAGCTCTCATTGCCTAAATGGCCACAGTGATTTAGCAAGTACGTGTACTGAGAACCCACAGTGACTCCCTAGTGCCAATGGGATGGCTTCACCTGGGAGCAGGGTGGCACGTCTTCACCTGGTTGGCAAGGCTCTCAGGCCTCCTGGCTCACTCTGTAGGGGTCACATCCGGCTGCTCACTGTTGAAGCCTGTGCTCCAGCCGCTCCTCCCTCTTGGCGGCCCCATAGCTCTCACGGCCTTTGCCCCATCTCCTTTTATCCAGACCCTCCAAAGCCCAGTCCAGACATCGTCTTGTCTTCTTTGATTACCCCAGTCCCTTGTCACTCTCCTTTCTGCCCCACACATCAGGTAGACTTAATGCATTGTCACTTGAGTGGTGGGGTGGGGAGTTGGGTGAGTCTGTCCCACCTTCTGGATTATGAGCTCTTGGGTCGATGGCGAGATTCCACTTACCCTCCTGATGTTGCTTTGTCTTCTTCCAGAATGCCCGTCACGGTACCTCCGTCCATTCATTCGCTCACTCATTCAGCTGACACACTTGTATTGAGCGCCTGCTGAGTGCCGGCCCCCAAACTCGGCACTGAGTCAGTGGTGATCACGACTGACATGAAGGAATATTCCTCATGAATGTCACAGGCTGGGGGTGGTGGGGGGGAGCAGGGAAAGTAGAGTGAGGCCTCAGATAAGTCTGGATGAATCAGGACTGTCCGGAGAAGAGTCGGGGAAGCCCAGGAAACATATGGCAAGGAGTGTCAGCCATTGGTGGCATATGGCTTCCTGCCTCTCTTGCATGGGTGCTTCAATCTGTGCCCCAGGACTCTAGTTCTTAATCCGGGCTGCTCGCTTGAATCACCTGGAGAGATTCCATGTATTTGAACCTCCTGCCTCACCCAAGAGATAGTCTGATTTATTTGGTCTGGAGCATAGATAATAAAATCCATGGCCCAAGGGTGAGCGGGAGGACACAAAGGGACCCCCCCCTCCATCCTGCTGCTCTGTAGCCAGCTGGGTAAGTCAGCCCAGCCCCTTGCAGCTATGGGGGGCTTGCTCGGTGCTGGGGCCACAGGTGTGAGCGCTCAGAGAAGAGGATTTACTCGTGTGGGCTGCCATGTGCCTTGTTTGGGGTTGAACTGTGTCCCTAAAAAGTATGTTCAAGTCGTAATCTCTAGAATGTGACATTGTTTGGAAACAGGATCTTTGCAGATTGTAAGTCAGTTAAAATGAGGTCCTACCGGATTAAGGTGGGCTCTTGTCCAATAAAAGTAAGGTGGTCTCATGAGAAGAGGGCCATTGGAATACGGAGACACACGGGGACAATATCTGTGACGACAGAGGCAGAGACTGAAGTGATGGAGGCCCAGGAAGGCCTAGGATTGCTCTCAGCCACCGGAAACTGGGAAGAGGCAGGATTCTTCCCCAGATATCTGAGAGGGAGTGTGCCCCCATCGACTGGTGATCTTAGACTTCTCGCCTCCAGAACTGGGAGAGAATCCATTCCTGTTGGTTTAAGCCCTTCTGTCCATGGTGTTCTGTTATGGCTTCCCTAGGACACGAACGCAGGCCCCAAGGGTCTTGCCCACATGAACGGCAAGGCCAGGACCCCCCCACACACACACACACCCCCAACTTGTACAGCAGCAGGAGCCCACAGGCAAACCTGGAGCAGCTGTCACAGCTGTGACTTGACTGACTTTTTAACCAAACAGCAGCCTGCAAAGGCGATGTCAGCAAGGGAAAGGGCCTCAAAGAGCGGAATGTATAATGACAGCTTGGTTCTCACTCCCTAACCTTTAATGAGACCCCAGCAACAGCTGCTGCTTCGTTAGCAAATCAGCGGCAGGGCCTGGCTCCTGCTTGGGGAAAAAAGGCCTGGGGTTTGGGGCTGCGGCTCAGATCCTTCTCTGTATGACATAGCTGTGTGGCTTTGAGCAAGGTGCTTTCTCTTTGGGGGACCTTAGTTTCCCCATCTGTAAAACAGAGATAATGATCTATGGCCCCGAGGGCTGTCATCAGGATGAAGTCAAGCAGTGTGGGTAGAGTGCCTTGCTGTCACAGGCCGGCCTCGGACAGCGCTGTGGATTCAGTGGTCTGAAGAGAACAGGCTGAGTGCTGGAGGACAAAAGCCATCTGGACCGAGCAGGGGTGGCCTCCCCGATATGGGGGTGTAAGCACCGGACGCCAGGCCAGAGATTGGGGCTTTGATTTCATGCTGCCACTGGTTATTTCTGTCACCTTAGTAAGGTGAAGTCACTTTACATATTGGTTAATAAAATCTTCTTTATAAGATTGTGGAGGCTTAAGGGAAGTGAATCTAAGTTAGGCGAGTAGCCCCCTCGTGCCTTGCTCTCAGTGATGCTGGTTGGAGGCCCATGTGGCGGGTCCTGGTCCGGAAGAGCCAGGTCTCAGAAGGAGAGCAGGGGCTCAGCCTCGTGCCGAGGGCTTGGGGCTGCTGGCGGCCCAGGGCACTGCCTAGCAGAACACGGCACAGTGGACAGCTGGCCTGACCAGCCTTTGTGGCAGGTGTGGCGTCCACGCCGCAGGCTGCATGTGGGATGGGAAGCCAGCGGGCTCAAGGGACCTTCCAAGAGATGCAGCTTGGAATTTCTGTGTCTGGCATACGTTCCAAGAGTTGCCTCACTCTGGCTCCCAGAAACCCTTTTTCCCAATTGGCGGCTCCTGTGTCTATAACCTGCTACTGCAAGACAGCTCCCAGTGTTTGAGAGAGGATCAAATGCCACTGTCCCCACGTGAGGGGCAGAGCCTGACTGAGGGCCGCTGGCTGTGTTCCTCTGCTATGGGCTCTGTGCAGCTTTCCCACCTGCACCTGTCTGGTTCCTGCCTGGAAGCCCTGGGCCCACCGTCTACTCAGCTCTTCATGAAAATTGTTGATAATTATTTTTTTAAGACTTTATTTATTAGAGTGTGAGCATGAGAGGGGGAAGCGGCAGAGGAAGAAGCAGACTCCCCGCTGAGCAGGGAGCCAGATGTGGGGCTGGATCCCAGGGCCCCAGGATCATGACCTGAGCCGAAGGCAGATGCTTAACCAACTGAGCCACCCAGGTGCCCCTGTTGATAATTATTTGTGGCAAAAATGGAAGGCTCTCTTCTGCCAGAATGAATGTTTTCAAATTCAGAAGTTTTTTGTCCTGACTGGTTTTAAATCTAATTAGATACTTCTAATCCAGGGGAGAGATCAGACTTTTCCCAAGCAGGTTAATCTTCTATAAGTCTGTTCCTTACTGACTCCTTGTTTTCTTCCTAAAGATGTGTATGACTATTCTGCTCTAGTTCCGTGAGTCGAATGGGGTTATCTTCGTTTCCCTAGGGCTGCTGGGACAAATCACCAGCAATTAGGTGGCTTAAGGCAACAGAAACTTAGTCCCTCACTGTTCTGGGGTCCAGGAGCCCCAAATCAAGGTGTCGGCAGGGCTGTGCTCCCTCCCATGACTCTAGGGGAGAATCCGTCCTTGCCTCTTCGAGCTTCTGGTGGGGCTGGGCATTCTTTGGCCATGACAGCATTAGCTCCAGGCTCTGTCTCCCCATGACCTCCTTCCCCGTGTTTCTGTATCTCACAGCTCCCTCTCCTTTCTCTTAGAAGGATACCAGTTACTGGATTTAGAACCCACCCTAAATGCAGGACAATCTCATCTCAAGATCTTTAATGACATCTGCAAAGACCCAGTTCCAAATAAGGTCACATTCACAGGACCCAGGGGTTAGGATTTGGACACATCTTGGGGACCGCTATGCAACCCACTACAGAGGGTAATAATAACATTTCCTGAATAATGCTTTGCGTCTGGTGGTTTTCATGTGTTCTTTCATTGAATCTTCAAACCAGCCCTGCAAAGGCAGTACGATTTCTTCCCACTTTCTGTAGGTGGAAAACTATGGTTCAAAGAGCTTATCAAACTGGCCAACATTCGCACAGCTGGTTGGTACAGTCACTGAAAGCTAACCCCACTCTTTCTAGCACCCCGAGATGGTCCTTCTGTAGAGGAGGACAATTTTTTGACATAAGACAGGTTAATAGGAGAAAAATCTAATTTCCTATGTACAGAAGCTCCTAGAAACATGAGGCTCCAAGAAGTGACCAAAGCGGGCAGTTTTCCTACCTTTTAGACAAAGAAACAGTTACTTGTAAGGATTTGCCAAAACAAAAGGGGCTGGACTTGGGGTAGCAAATGAATGAAGAAGCAACACAGTTTGTTTACACAGCCTTCTCGGCCTTGAATTCCCTATGTCTGGCAATAAGGATGTTTTCTACCCTCCTGGCATAGGGAGGGTGCCTTCGCATGGGAGATTTATTTCCTGCTTTCGGGGGGACGGAGGAGGGTCAGAGTGTCCTTCTTGCATCTGCCATTTCTTAAGTAACTTCAACTCAAAGTAACCAGTATGCCCAAGTGGCAGTTTGAGGTAGCCTTGTCTGCCCTCCTCCTCTCCATCACAAGCGGGGAAAAGCTGTTGTAGTAAGAGACATAGGTTTTTCTTCTGTCCATTCACACGTGGAGAAGCACAGAATACTGGGACATTAAGAATACCAGGAATTCTGTGTTGGTGTTCATCCCAATGGTGCAGAAAACCTAGCATCACTCTAGCAAGAGGACTTACACTGAGCCCTCTCACTGTATATTCGAAGAGGGTCACTTTACTCAGTGGTACCTGTTTTACCCATTTTATTTAGCGGGAGAATCTAAGCGTCCAAGACAAAGAAGGTTCTCCGTAACTATTTGGTGAAGAAATGAATGGTGGAAGAAATTCAGATGTGAGAAGCACAATGACAGGGTCGGCTTGAGGCAACACCTCACCATAGGATGTGACCTCTTAGTTGCCAAATAGAGGTCAAGGTGGCTCCATCACTCTGCAGACTCTTTGCGCCAGGACTGTCCTAGTCCCTGTGTTCAGATGTCCCATGTCAGAGGGGAGTGCTTTTCTCAAGTGAATGCTGTCCTTAGGCCTTCAGTTGAATTTAGGCAGAATTCCTCGAGGGTAGGCATCTGTATTAAACATCACGTATTAGAAGTTCGAGAATAATTCCGATCGTCTCGTTGATCTTTCCAGACTGGGATCAGTTGAGAGCTCACAGTAATGCTATGAATTCTACACCTTCCCAGTCAGAAACGTGCTCACCATCTTTGGTCTGGATTCATTTCCTGATGCTCGGTCCCATGATTTCACAGGAATAGACCATATGTAAATGGAAGGAATTATTGTACTGATGTAGAAATTTTGCTTGGAGAAGAAAATGCATGTCGAAAGTCCCAAGAACTTTTGAGCCTGAACACCCAAGAGACTGTCCAGATCTGTGGGGTTCCGAACTATGTTTGTTGGAGTAAATTTGGGTTAGAAAAGTACCTAGGAGGTTTTAGGTCTCAGGATAATAGTGAAAAATGTTTAATTCCCAAGCACATCCCAGTTTTCTTGCCTTTTTCTCAATGTCTTTCACATTGAGCAGGACATCTCCTTGGTTTACAAAAGCTCTGTGCGCTAGTCCTTATTCTCCAGAGAAGCAAAATGAATAGGATGTATGTCTCCATCCATCCATCCATCCATCCATCCATCCATCCATCCACTTATCTACTGAAAGAGATTTATTATAAAGAATTGGCTCATGTGATTATGGAGCCCTGTGGCCATCAGGTCAACACCTAAAACAAACCAACATGCTCTGTGGCATTTGCTCATTCCTAGCTCAGTAAGGTGGCGGTGTCCTATGTATGACCCTTTTTGGTGTCCTTGGCAAAGTTACACTCAGTTGAAGTGGGAATGTAAGAGCTAAGGAAGAAATCCAAAAAGGAACTGGTGAGATGGGTTGTTTTCTTAGTTTGTCAATTTCAGTTGGCCACCTTTGTCCCTTGCCCTGAGCATGCTCGTACCTTCCCCCCGCCCCGATGAATGAAAGAAAGGATGGGTAAGATTCCTTATAACAGCACAGGGAGGGCTATTTGGTTTTTTTTGACCAGGTCCACACTAAAAAAACTTCTTTATTTTTTTAAAAGATTTATTTATTTATTTGAGAAAGAGAGGGGGAGGGAGTGCACGAGCAGGAGGGGCAGAGGGAGAGGGAGAGAGTCTCAAGCAGATTTTTCACTGAATGCAGAACCTGGCACGGGGCTCGATCCCACAACCCCGAGATCAAGACCCGAGCCCCAAACCAAGAGTCGGAAGCTCAGCCAACTGTGCCTCCCAGGCGCCCCTAAAACTTATGTCTAATAGCCAGAAGAAGGCTTTGATTAAAACATCGTTTGCCAGCCAAACCCCTTCCTTTACCTTTCTGTGAACAGGTGTAACTCTCCCCATGAACCCTGTCTGAGTAGACCTGCTGTGCAGGGGACCAGGAAAGTGGATTCATTTCCGGAGGACTCATGGCTGCCCTCCGTGGTGCTGGCCCACGGGTGTTCTTGTGGCCCCCTCTCTGCCACCTTTCATTTCCTCGCTGTGATGAGCTGTATAAGGCATGTTTATACCCAGGGCTCACAAAATACATTTGAGTGGTGTATTATTTTCTATTAGCTAACTCTTTTCAAAGGCATGTAGTCTTTTTAAAGCCAAAAGTCTTTTAAAACCCAATAATAAAGCTGATCACATTTTGCATTGTGGCCTCCGGTGCTTAGTTGCATTAACAAAATAATTACCTTGTGGGACTTACCTATCAAGTGTTTGACCAACTCCGTGTCACACACCAGAAACTTGGCCATAGTGGTCTCAGTACCTGTTGTAAGTTAAATGTATTTCCTGAGTCTTACTGTTCTCCTTTACTGTGTTCCTGTTCTCATAGGATATGATTTGGTCACTAACGACTCGTATTGACAATAATCAGAGTGGAAATGGGCTAGCAGAGTTTTCTGTATTCATACACAAATCTAAGCAAACAATACTCCCTTAGCTATGCCTTCTCTGCTGGGGTCTATTTTTAAATGACTGGGAATTTTTTTCTGCTTTTAAGTTTTGCTTAAAAACTTCTTAAACTACTTAGTTTTTGTTTGAAAACTTCTGGACACAGAAGAAATTGCTAGGGAGGCCAGCCAAGGTATTGCGGGAAGGATCAGAGTGACTTGAATTTAGGTCTGAACTTACTAGCTGAGTGACTTGGGGCAAATGATTTAACCTCCCTGAGTCTGTTTCTGCATCTAGGAGATGATTATCTCTACCCTATAGGCTTATTACAAGAGCTCAGTGTGGTAAACTTTGTTCAGTCATTTAGCTGACTTTATTCTTAATAAAAGCAGTTTCCCTCCTTTGGTTTGTACTCTTTCTCTTTTACTGGTTTATTATTAATAGCATTTTGTGTTCTTTATTTAACTGTAATTCTATCTTCATAGTTTAAAGTTTCAGTAGAAAATGACCCATCATAACATCTATTAATCCTCATTGCTGAATTTAGAGTTCATTGTTTTTTTGCCTTACTTTATGCCAAATGACATTCAGAACAATGGTAAGGCAAACTCCTTTATTTCCAGATTTTTCTAATTAAGCCTCACGTCTAAGTAAGCAACTCCTCAACAAAGTTTGGGATTCAGAGTGGGGATTGTTCTGGAAATTCTGAATGGGGTCCCAGTGACCAGTTTTGAATGGAAAAGGCAGAGATTTTCAGAAGTGTGGGCTGGAAGAAGGGGATATTTCAGCAGCCCCCCACCCCCCTGCACTGTCTTCATTGGTCAAACCTGTGAGCTCCTGCTCCAGACTGGATGCCTGACCAGGTGCAGGAGGGGGTGCCCCAAGTGAACCCCAAGAGGCGATGCTTGTGCTTGAGAAGTCTGGTTGGAGGCGTGAGACAGCTGGAATTTTAGCGTTTAAGGGACTTGGAAAAATTAGTAAGTAATCTGTTGTCCAGAGAAACATAGCATGGTGCAGATAGCCCCCTCACTGGGAGGAAATGGGAAAATCACCACAGCTGGAAGGAGAGGAGCTGCCTGAGAAAAGGCTGATTCTGAGAGGCCACGAGCTCTTAGAAGCATCCCCAGTTGGGTAACAGCACAGTTGAGGTAAGGAAGTGCTCCTGCGTTACGTGCAAACAGTTGCAACATGTAATCATCTTTTGCGATTTTAAGGAATACATTCAAATGAGAAATAGGGATTTGCCTTCTTGCCTTCCCCACTGCATGCCTAGAGTGGCCCCAGCAGACTAGGTGCTCAATACATATTTAACAAGAGTTTTGATGTGTAGCCGACCCCTAGAAAATACTTTTGAACAGTTATGGGTAAACAGAGCCCTGGTGGTGGTGGGACGGGGCAGGCCACATTGGTGGGCTGAGGTGATGACCAGGACTGAGGGCTCTGAAAGCCTGGTTTGAGGGTTGAGGGGATAGAAGCTCAGGGAGAGTGTGGTGTGCGTCTTTGTTGTACTAGAGAACTTGGTTATGCCAGAGAAAAAGTGGCTGAAGATCGTTCCAGAGCATTCTGGGCTGGGGTTCCAATGTTGGAGAAGGTGTAGGAAGAGGAGGCGGGACGGGGAGGAAAGGAGCGGAGGGGTCCCTTTGAGAGGGGCTCAGGAGAGGAAGGGAGATTTGTATAAAGAGCCCAAAGCGAACTTCAGATGTTCTCAAAAACTGAAATGCGCTGGACGAGTCGGAAATCATACATCAGCAGTTTCTTTCGACAAATTTTGGCTGAACCGTTAAGTGAAAGCAATGATCTGACTCAAAACTCTGTGACACCTTTACATTGTTTATATAACAGAACTCCAGGGGTTTCATTGAGAATATTTCTGGGATGAATAACTGGCCCTTGTTTCTGTCAACAAAGTGCAGCCTGCACGGAATAACTAAATCTGCTTCGTGTCGGGCACGGCTGTTTTCCTGAGCAGGGAGCTGCCCTCTTCCCGCCCTTCTCACCTTGATGGAGCACGGCTGGTGCCTGGAGAAGGCTCGGCCTTTCCAGCCCCTTCCCCGCCACTCCCTGGAACTCTCCTTACAGAATGACCTTTGTTCCCTCCCCTGCCCTTCTGGATACTGAGGGCTTCAATCTAGTAGGTTTGGAAAGCCTTGGGCAGGCTGAGGACATTCAGCTTTCCACCCTCAAATTGTGTGACTTTGGCCACGTCCCTGTTTTGTTTGCATTGGGAGGAGGAGATTTTTCATGATTCTATAAGCTCTAAGTCTCTGATCGACATTTCAGATCCGTGCTGCCCAAAGAGAAAGCAAAATACATAGGTAGTTTTAAACCACATTTTAAAAAAAAATTTTTTTTAACAACAAAAAAACAGGTGAAATTAATTTTCAGAGTATTTTTTTTAACTCCATACATCCAAAATACCATCATGTCAACATATAATCAATATTTAAGGAAGACACGCTCTTGAGATGCTTGACATTCTTTTCGGTGGGGGAGAGTGGCCCTGGGTCACTGATCGCACATCTCAGTTCAGATGAATCCACATCTCACATGCTCAGTAGCTACATGTGGCTAGTGGCCGAAGAATGGGGTGGTACTATTCTAGACCGAAAGTCCGTGAGTCCCCCTCGGAAGCACAGTTGATTTGATGAACAGACCCATCTGTCCCCAGCAGCTTTGCCCACAGACCTTGCAGCTTTGCACTAATTCATTAAAAGCCTAGTGTGGGTTTGCCACCATCCACGAAGTCTCTTTTAAAAATTGGACAATTGAAAGTCAATTTTTCAGCCACAGAAGGACAAAGATCCTGGGAATCCCAAGAAAGGTCCACAGTTCCATCTCCTCAATCCCCAAATCCCCAAACTTGGAAAACCAGTAATTTCTCTGTGAGGTTGATACACATGGATTTGGAGGCATCTAAAATGATGTGAGACCACTTCTAAATCCCTTGAGCCCACTTTGTAGGAATATTTGTACATTTTGCTGTAAAACTGTTAATGCGTTTTGATCCTGAGTGTTTCTCCAAACCTTGCTGGGGCAGGTGTGCCCTGTTTCTTTCCTAGAATCTGAAATATACTGCATTTCAAAGCACATCTGGCTTTGCAGGTTTCAGATAAGAGATCATGGGCCTGTAGTAGTGTTTTTCGAACTTTTTTATTGTGATCTTGGTAGGAAATGTATCTTACATTGTATCCCAGGACACACATACACACACACACCTCAACCAAAGGTTTTGTGAAAGATCTCACTCCGTTCCTAAATGCAGTGCTCTGTGATATTTTCTACTCCATTGGTTTTTTGTTGCTGTTTTTTGGGTTTTTTAGCTATAGGCCCTGACTCCCTGAGTTGACAGCAAAGCCCTCAAACATGTCATGCCCACAATTTGAGGTCGCTGTGGGCCCTGTACTGTGGACCATGGAGACTAGCACAAGGACATAAGCACCAGACTGGAAAGAGAGGGTGGATGGGCTCCTGGCAGGGAGGCAGCACACCCCCACCCCCCACCCACTATCCATCCCCATGCCTCCTGCTGTCCACTGTGGTTTAACCAGGACCATCACAGCCATGCCCTCAGTGTTGGTTGGCCCTTGTCAGAAATTCTTCTGGTGGTTTGGGCACCCTGTGGGTCAGCCGAGAAAATTACCTGTCTCTGTCGGCTTTGTGCTTGGACCTTTCAAAGGGAGCTATTTTATGGCTTTGGGAAATTGAGGTGTGCCTTATAAAGGGGGTGGTTTACATGGAGCCCCTGTTTGTTCAGACTTCACTTTCATATTAACAAGGACTTTTTGGTCAGCAGTGACTAAAAACCAGCCTATCTGAAAAGGAGAATTTATTGGTTCATGTTGTTGGCAAGTACAAATTTATTAGCTTCAGGCATGGCTGGATCTAGGGACTCTAGCAATGTGGGTAGGGCTCTGTATCTTTCTCTGATTATCAGCTTTGTTTCCCTCTGGGCACTGGCTTCCTCCTTAGACTGGAAAGGGGACGGGTCTACTCCAGCTCCAAGAACATATCCTCATGGTTTGTAATCCAAAGAAGAAAAAGACCTCTTGTTCCCAAAGCCCATAGAGCAAATCCTAAGGGAAATTCTGGCCTTGCTTAAACTCATCACAGTGGCCTGAAGGATGGCCAGTCCTCAGCTACTAACCTCTTGTGGCAAAGGTGGGGTCAGCCAAATCTGAACCATATGGAAGAGGTCCTCCCATTACTATAAGAAGGGAGAAAGAATTCTGAGTAGACCAAAAGAATTAATTTTTATTCCTTACTGATGTCTAAGTCCTGCAAGGCACTGATTCCAAGTCAAAGGGTTCACATGAAGGGATCGTGTACAGCTCCCCTTGTGATGATCCGTTCTTGTCCATCGGAGATGTTCTCGGCAGAAGTAGGTCAGTTTAGCTAGACAGCCATTCAGATCTGCTGGCTTTGTTGAAATTGCTCCTTTGTGTGGCACTTTTGCTTTTCCATTCTTCCTAATGTTTAGGACTATTTTAGGCAGTCTCTCTCTCTCTTGTCTCTCTCTTTCATAGCTTAATCATACTGCACCCATTTTATCAGCTGTTTGGTCCTCTGGATCTGGCCCCAGGCACCGGGGAGGCAGGCGTGGAGGGTGGGAAAGGCATTCTCTCCCAGCCGTGTTGCTCCGGGACCCAGGAGCTGCCCTTTCACCCTCAGTGCTCCCATCGGATTGCCCTGGAGGACTCTGCATCCTGAAGTCCGTCAGCCCTGCCCAGAATACGTCACGGTCTTTGTCCAGACCTTTCCATTTCCCCAGATCTCATGCTCTATTCTTCTCCCCACCGGGCCTTTGGAGATCCCCCTTTGGTTTCCACTCCTGTCATATTCCTAAGGCTGATAAAGTTTGTGTTTGCTGCCCTCTGCCCGCTGGTCCTCTGCCCTCACCCTAGGCCTTGGTGACATTTGATCTCAGGCTTCTCAAGCCTGTTGTCTGTTTGCTTGTTTTCCCCAGGCCTTTCCCTACACTTTACTTTCATCAGAGTGATCTTGCATTTCACTTTCTGGACAGTTTTTTTTTTTTTAAAGATTTTTTTAAATTTATTTATTCGACAGAGATAGAGACAGCCAGCGAGAGAGGGAACACAAGCAGGGGGAAGTGGGAGAGGAAGAAGCAGGCTCATAGTGGAGGAGCCTGACGTGGGGCTCGATCCCATAACGCCGGGATCACGCCCTGAGCCGAAGGCAGACGCTTAACGGCTGTGCCACCCAGGCGCCCCTGGACAGTTTGTTTTAATAAGCAAATCTTTACCCATGTCAAGTAGATTCAGATTAATCGAATTAACTCTAGGCTTGGGGCCAGAAGGACCTGTGGATTCTGAGCTCTGATATTTACAGCGTGACTGTGCTTTGGCCCCTGATCTCTGCTCAGTGACGTGGGGATGGTGATACCTGCCTCGCAGGATGAACTGATCCTGGATCTGCCGACTGGCTGGCCTGGATTCCAGCATCAAAATGTGTGCGGGGTAGTCTCCTCTCCATTTGCTGGTAAAGGAGACTTCCCTCTTCAGTCTGGCTCACTGAAAAAAATGGGATGTCTTGGCCACACATAACTGAGTGGTACGGGGGAAGGCAAGTTTGAGTCTGGTCTGAAATGTTGGCCTCAGAATCTCTAGGACCTGTTTTCCTTCTCAGGCACACTGTTCCCAGCGGTGGCCACCGGGACCTGGGGCTGACGTTGTAGCAGATCTGGGAGCCTGAAGAAGGAGCCAGGCCGTGCCTAGGCAGAGTCCCAAGACTGATGTCCATTGGCTCATCTCTGGTCATGAGACCTCCTGAAGTCAGTCACTGGCTGGGGAATGAAATGCTGTGATTGGCTGGGTCCAAGGTCATGAGGCCCCCCATGGCGGCAGGCGGGGGTTCTAGTCTCACCCAAACCATAAATACAGTTGGGTAAAGGGGTTTCCCAGAGCAACACTGGGTACCCATAAGGGCAGGTGGATGCTGGGTGAGAGGAGGAAAGCAACAGCTAGGCTCTGCCCACGCTTAAGGTTCATCCCTGCCTCGGCGTCGTGCTCTTTGCCCAAGGGGACGTTGCCTGGGTTGGCTGTGGAGGCAGGCAGCTGGCAGCCTGTGGGGGGAGGAGGGGCAGGAGGACAGGCAGAGGAGAGGAAAAGAAGCGAAAGGACCCGATAGCTAGCTCTCACCATCACAGCCTGCCAATGACTCTTCTCCCTGTGTGTTTCTGGGGTCAAGTTTAACATGTTGAGCCCTGGGCTGGGGAGCTATAGGAAGCTTTGAAAGCCTTCACTTGTTTATTTTCAGGACTGAGTGTTTCTAGGAAGGTCGTTCCCAGGACTGGGAAGGGGGTGCTTAACCCAAACTACACCTCAGTCGCCCGTGCTGGCCTTCTGCCGGGACGTGGTTTAACAGTCCTGCAAAATCAGGGAAGTTTCCAATCACCTTTTTGAAGCCGCCCTGCTAACATTATAATGTATGTGATATGTGTCGGGGGCAGGGGGGATATATTTATGGAGGCTTTCTGTATCCCTCTTACAGGAGGAATTCAGGTTTCATTTAGCAGCTAACATTTAACTTAGTATATGCACTTGATGGGGTTATGTGTGGTCTTTACACAAATCCTATCAAGTAAGTACTGTTATTAACCCCATTTGACAAATGAGACAACTGAGGCCCAGAGAAGTTAATTAAGCTCCCCAAGGCCACACAGCCAGTATATGGTAAAGCCAAGAATAAACCAATATTTGGAGCTAAGACTTGGGCACTTTGAATCTGGAACCCAGGACAGGCAGGAAGGGCCTGAAGGACTCTGCTGCCTCTGGACCAGGAACCCAGGGGAGTGTGAGGTTAGGGGTGAGACACTCCATTTTTCAGGAGCCCCCAAGGGCCCAGGTGGACAAAGACGCTTGGGGAGCTAGGAGGCCTTCATTCCTCAGCCCAGCGTCCTTGGAGCTCGAGGCAGGGTTTCTTGCCTGTGTGGGCCGGTCGGCCCCGAGTCAGCCTGGGGGGCAGTCTCCTGCCAGCTGAGTCCAAGGTCAGGCTGGTGGTGGTTTTAGGTTGCTCGGGCTGACTTTAGCTCCTGGGAGGCAAAGGCCTGAACAGGACGCAGCCCTCCTCCAGCGCAGTAGTCCGAGGCCGTTTGATTACTTCTGCCAAATGCCGGAAAGAGACAGGAAATTGGGAGGAGGGTGATTTTTTTTTTTTTCTTCCTATGCATGTTTAGTTTGTGTCCTTTTTCTCTACTACAAGTAGCAAGTGAAGCAAAAGCATAGCGGCCGCGGCCACAGCGTCTTCTGTCTGCGTAAGAACTCGCTCTTCTGCTTTGAGGACTAGGGGAGGGTCTCAAGCATGAAAACTTCCCATAACCGCTCCACTGACAGATGACCACTGTTATGTCCAGCGTCTTTTTCTGTCAGACAGTACTGCCCAGACTTCCAGCGTGAACTTGAGTGACCCCTGACAGCCTCTTGTTCAGAGACTGCGATGGCTTGTGCCAGCTGTGGGACCTGCCACGCAGAGAGCCACCCAGCTGAACCTTTGCACCCCACCCACACAACCGGCCTCCGCCAAGTCTGAATGAAGCCACTCTTCTGGCAGACTGCGTTTAAGGAATGTCCTAACTGGGCTGGGGAACAAAGGCCTCCCAGGCCCCAAAGCTTCTTTGTCTGGCCTGGCCCCTGGTAGCTGCTAGAACCTGGCATGTCTTGCCCCTGCCCTCATGTGCCTCCTGACCTGCAGGAGGGCCCTGGGGCTCAGGCTCCGACCCCTGGGTTTCCTGGCCTCAAGGGGAACAGCTGTCTCCATGTCCTTCTTACCTGCACCCCTGAGAAAGTTTTCCCAGCACAGGGCCCCCCAGGAGTGAGATGCTTTACGTGCTCCCAGCCCATCATCACCTACCAGGGGCTGCCTCTGGGTGGTCATTCCAGAGATGTCATCTGGTCCAGGTGGGGGACCGCAGTTATGGCCAGGGACCGATGAGCTCTTGGCCCAGACCCTTTTATTTTATTTTTTGAAGATGTATTTGAGAGTGTGCATGCAAGCAGCTCCTCTCGGGTCTCGATCTCACGACCTGAGATCATGACCAGAGCCAACACCAAGAGTCGGTTGCCTAACTGACTGAGCCACCCAGGCACCTCACCCAGACCCTTTCATAGGAGACAACTCAGGAGGAGCTTTCCCTAGGCGGTGAGTGTGTGGGTCTGGAAGCCTTATGCTCAGCAGATGTTTTCCAGACCCTGACTTCGAGTAAAGCACTGTTTAGGCACAGTGGGAAAACCAGANAAGCTTTATGCTCAGCAGATGTTTTCCAGACCCTGACTTCGAGTAAAGCACTGTTTAGGCACAGTGGGAAAACCAGATCAGGCAGCCCCTACCCACATAGGGCTTTCATTTTCATTGGAGACCCAGGACTCACATTCAGGGGACAAACAGCACACGATGAAGATGGGAGAATGGCCAGCAGGCCATGTGCTTCTGGGCAGGTTGAGGTACAGTAGAGGTGGCCTTCGGCAGGCCACGGGCCTCTCTGACTCACTGGGCCCAGTTTGAGGTCTTCGGCTGTTACTGTGTGAATTTCTGCTCTCTTCCAGCTGGCTCCATAGCTGGGAGTGGAACTGTGCTCTCGGGGATGTTGGTTCCATTTCCGAGGTCACCAGGGAGCAAGCAAGTCGAGTTGTGTTTCCAGTAGTACGAGCTACAGCAAAGCGTCCGTCCCCTCTCTTCAGCCCACGCCGCTCCTCTGGGAATGCAGAGGGCGGCCCCTTCGTGGGGGAAGTGTTCTAAGTGAAACCCCAAGATAGGTGAGAAAAAGCAGATCTTGCAAAGATGACAAGCTGACCTTGAAGGGCAGGCCCTGCAATGCTGGCAAATGAAGCAAAACTCTCCTTGTCCTTCCTTGAAGATGGAGATAAAGGAAGAAACTTCCTGGAGTATTTCTTATACTGGAGAAAGTTATGTACGTTTCTGGCTCAGACTCGTGGGCTCCAAGGAGGCAGGAGCAGTGACGCCTGTCAGAGGGGCAGCCTGTGAGTCTTTTGGGTGCCGCTCATCCGAGTAAGAGCTTCCACCTGTTTAAGCAGGATGAACTGATTGAGCGATGTGTAAACATACAGACATGTTGGTCCTTGCCTTCCACGTCCTTACTGTCCAGAAGGGAAAAGACTTTTGGGGCAAAAGGGATTTTCAAATGTATCTGACTATATAACAGGCATCACCCTAGAAAGTTCTACGTGTAAAATCAGAAGTGAGTCCTGTAAAGAAGGACTGTGGAGGTTTGCTTTTAAGGAATCTTATCAATGTATCAAGTGGGGCGCCTGGGTGGCTCAGTCGGTCAAGCGCCCGGCTCTTTGGTTTCGGCTCAGGTCATGATCTCAGGGTCGTGAGGTGGAGCCAGCATCAGGCTCCGTGCTCAGTGCAGAGTCTGCTTGAGATTCTCTCTCTCTCCCCCTGCCCCACCCCGCACTCGTGTGCACGTGCTCGTGCTCTCTCTCTCTCAATAAATAAATCTTTTAAAAAAATGTATAAAGTAAAAAGACTTTTTATGAAGCAATAATTATATCTTATTTATCTCCATGGTTCATAATCTTGGCTGCACATTAGACTCTCCTGGGAAGCTTGAAAAGCTCCTGGGGCCCAGGCCACACCCAGAGCAATTCCAACAGGATCTCGGGGGGTGGACGCAGTCATCAGGATTTTTTTTTTTTTTAACTTCCCAGGTGATTCTGTTGTGCAGCCATTGCGAAGAATCGCTGCTTTTCCATTTGTAGCCATGCCCGAGCGGGCATTAAGCATATTAAGTGTACTGACCGCGGGCGTGCCTTCCGAGGCAGCTTCAGCAGCATGACACACCGGGTCAGGACACAGCACCCTGCTGTGTCTGCAGAAGCACCCAGCAGAGGGGGTACGTGCACCCGTGGAGACATTTGGGCTTCCTACATCTGTACGATGGAATAGCACACAGCAATCAAAAGGGCAAACTTCTCATACGTGCAACAACATAGGTAAATCTCCAATGCTTTATGTTACGGAAAAGGACTCAGACCCCAAAGGTTGCCAGGGAGGAGAAGGAACGAAGTATTGACAGAAGCCACAGGGTGAATGAACCTTGAAATCATTACGCACCGTGCAAGACACCATTCCACAGAAGGCCGTATATTCCTTGATGCCATCTATGTGGAATGTCTAGAATTGGCAAATCCATAAGGATACCATGGTCAGCGTCCTTACTGCCCCTGATTTGTGGGCTTCAAAGTCATTCGAGAGGTCAAGTTTATGTTCTGCGTCTGTTGCCACCATAAAAACACAAAGAAGAAAAGCCACCTATTAATATGCTAGGCACTTAGCAGGTGTTTGGCAAAGGCTGGCTTGGCACGTGGCACTTCGGTCTGATGTGTTCCTTTTTAGGTGGAATGAAGGGGCGGCTTTTCCAAAGGCTCGTTCTCAAGAACTTGAGGACGCATCTGTGATCAGGAGGAAGGGACTCAGCATTTTCTGCCCTCGGTTGCAACGACGTGGTGCTGTTGCTCGTCCGTCACAGAAACTTCTCCCACGTTCTTCACTGTGGTTGGTCCCCAGCAGTTGGGTTTGCACAGACAATATGCCCAGTGGCTCCGTCTTGGGAACTGTCGGGGCAGGGAGCAGGGATGCGCGTCTTTATGCTTAAGGAAGAGGTCTGTTTAGTTTCATGTTTGGAAGGAAAATCACGCTCCATCACAGGTCTTCAGCAAATGCAGCTGAGTAAATAAAAATGTGCACGTAAAACAGCAGGGGAACCGTGAAGAACCGCTTTTTCGGCATGTTGGGAAGACATTTATGGTTGGGAACCCAGTGACCAAAAAGCAAGACTCCCTCAAGATGAGAAAAATCGGGGGAGGAGGTCATCTGGAGGAAGCGCTCGGCCATGGCCAAGGGCAATGAATCGAGCAGTTGAACCGCCCAGCTCTGCGTGGGCCTTGGAAGCCCCGAACAAGAATCTTATTGATGATTTGTCAGACCCCGAGCAGACAACTCTGAACTTTAACAGAGCCAGGATGGAAAGCCTGCACAAGGGCCTACAGTTTCCAGAATGAACAACACACTTATTTTTCCCTTCCTCCGCTGGAGGACGAGAGAGAGACCAAAATGAGAAGTTGGGGGGAGGGGTGGAAATGGGACGGGTGCCTTCCAGAGCCTCAATGAAATGGCCACATTCCTCTGAGCTCTGAGGGCTGAAAAATGTCACCAGGGTTGGCACAAATGAGGGCCCTGCTTTTGTTGATTGTTATTTCCAAGACCCTGGAGCTGGGCCTGAAAGGCTATGACCACAGGAGAATCCCTGGGCTCTGTTGTGCTTAGCACCTCGTCAGAGCCCCAGACGTTTCTGCAAAGGCTGACCCTCGACCGGGGAAGTGCTCCTGCCCAGCTCACACGGAGAGGCCTGTGAACAACTGGCTTTGGCGGGGAGGAACCTCAGGAGGCAGAAGCTGATTGCTGCTGGTCATGGCCGCTCTGCTTGCAGATCTTGAGAGGGACGGAGAGGACACCCCGGGCTTTGTGACCCTGGTTCCTGGTCCTGTGTTTCTTCAGTGCTGGTGCTTACCCTTCACCTAGCACAGCTGTTTTAGAAGAAAAGTGGCGGGGGGGGGGGGTCTCTGCTTTCTTGGTGCTCCCCCACCCACCACCACCACCTTCTGCCTGGCCCATTGGTTCCCACAGGACCGCAGGCCTGTGTCTGATGGCATTCTGCCGCTCTCCGTCACCTGGGGCACCTTAAGTCCCTGCATCCCATGGGATTATCCCCAAGTCCCCTTGCGTCTGCATGCTACTCATCCAAAGCCCCCACTGTCCCTTTGCCAAGCGTGAGGGAACAGGAGGCAGAGGTCATGATCCATATTAACCTTCCTGACTTCTTGGGAATGGCTCCAGCCGAGGGATGACAGACAGCAAGTACTTGGGACTTGGAAGGACTTGGATTTGAGCCCCAGGGCCACTACTAACGCGGATGTGGTCCTCAAGAGCTCGTTCCCATGCCGTGCGTTTGCAAGGGTGTTTGGGAGAGTTTGGGGTGGCGGGGTGCAGCATCCTGCATGGCCCCCGGATGCCATGATTAGTTCATATCCTCATCATTCTCATCTGTTCTAATAATGGCTCCCTGCCCGCCCTTGCCTCCCCTCCTGGTTCCCTGGCCCCCTTCCATTGTCCTCTCTACTGTTTGCAGAGTTATTCGACCTCTAGCCTGTTGGAAGAACTGTGTGCATGGCCCTCCTTTGCCTCGAGGTCCTGCGGAATGAGGCCCGGACTCCCTAGCAAAGCAAGTCAAGCCTTTATGGTCGGCCTGCCTGATCTAACGCCACAGTTCTGGCCTCGGAGCCCGCCGTCCCCCCCACCCCCCATGCCCCGTGTGCCCCGATGTACAGAGAGACCTGTGGTTTCTCAAATACCCCGTGTGTTTTAGCGCTTGAGTTGTCTGAACATCTCCTCCCCTTTTCCTAAAATGCCTCTGCCTCTTCCCAGCGAATTCCTGTTGGTCCTCCGTGGCCGGCTGATGAATCTGTCTTGCAGCTAACCCCCGAGTTCGTCTCGTGGCGCCTTCCTGATCCTCGGACACATTCCTGAATCACCTCTCTGCTCACCCCACGTATTCACTGGGCCCCCCTCCCCAGACACGGAGCTCCTGGAAAGGCCGGGGGACCCCCCTCTGGGTCAACTTTGTCTCCCCAGAAACAGGCATGACACTCTTTACCCTTTGGCCCAGTACATATTTGCTTGCTTGAAAATAAACTAAAGCTGTTTTCCAGGAATCGGGCAGCTTTGGGGGAATAGCTGAGGATGTGAAACTGAAGAGACACTGGAGTTTTCGTGCTTTTTTCTTTTTTGTAAGCGGAAGTAGCAGCCATAAGGGTTCAGAAGGTCAGGAAAAGTGCAGCTTGAGATCCTAACTGCTTTGCGAGGCCCATTCACTTTTCCACATCCCCTGTAGCCAAGTTCAAGGCTCGGTGTCATTTCCTCAGATTTATCCTTTGTTTTCCCTGCTTCGACTTTAAACTCACTGCTCTGTAGCCTGTCAAGTTCCTGCAGCCAACAGGAAAGTCGTGAATAGCTGTTCAAAAAAATAGTCAAAACCAAACAAAAACAACCTGAGGCCTTATCCTACTGCACCTCTTCCCAGAAGCCCTCCAGGCGTAGCGCTCTGGTCTGCTCTCCCCTCACACTTTCTGGTGTGAATTTGCGGAGGTGTGCCTGGGTCTGTCAGTCTCTTCCCTTGGGCTGTTCTTGTTCTGCCTCTGAGCTTGCACAAGGCAAGAACCACACTTGTCCTGATCTCCATTTTAATTTCCTGGTTGGTTGACGCCAAGGGCCCAGCTAAGTGCTGGGCATATCCTCGGGTCCCACCATTTTGACTGGTGAGCTTTGGGAGCTCTTGCTGGTGCCCTTTCAAATCCCGCTCCATTAAGAATCTAATCAGTTTTAAGTAGACCGGGCAAAAGCCATTGGCCTCTTGGAAACCCACTCTTCCCAATACTTCCCAGGAACAGGGCAAGGGACTCTAGTGTTGGCCCAGGGCCCAGGCAGAACTACCCAAACATGCTTCTTCTTTGCCTTTCCTTGGCTCTCATTTACCATCTATCCATGTCTTCACTGGCAGAGACGAGGGCCACCTTCCAACCCGCCTCCCGGCGTGGGAGCCAAGCCACCATTGACCACGTGCAGCCTCTGGGCTGTTGCCTGTATTTTAGCTTCACTTGGCTTTTGACAAGCCGTAGTGGAGAGGACACGCAGACCTCCGTGGAGCTTGCCTCATTCTTCATCCTTCACCAGGACCCTGAGAGGGAGGGTGGAGATTTCTCTGTTGCTTCTCCAGCTTTGGCAAACTGGAGTTTCCTTTGGGAGTGCCGCTGCCCGGAGGAGCGTGCTGTGTCGAAGCCGGGTGGTACACACCCGTGTGGGCAGGCTGGCTGACCCCTGTATTTGATCGGATAGTCACATGAGCTGGCGCTGCCCGCCTCTGTAGTCCTCACCCCCCACCCCCTTCTCCTCCTCCAGCTCTCCCACAAGCCATGGCAATATTCATTCCAGGGAATTTGGTTTTGTAGGAATGGGGTTCAAAGGCTACCACCCCACTGAGGTCCAAGGAGGTATTTGAACAGAAAGAGGCCACTGGGCTCTCCCTTAGAACCAGGAGAGCATTAGGGCTTCTTTTTCTAATGAAGGGGGTGGGGGATAATCTAGGGATCTTGTTCAATTCTGGGGAGCTAGGCTCTCAGGGAATGTTGGAAGAATGCCCTATGTGGATGGAGGCAACCAGTGAGGTGTTGCCAGTGGCTCAGTCTTAAGAGTCACACAGCAGACGAGTTCTCTGCCATGGGCCCTGTGGGACTTCAGGGCCTTCTCTGAGCCGTCAGGTCCGTGTCTACAAAATGGGCGTAACCATGCTTAGCTCCTCAACTTGTGAGCTAGGAGGTGCCTAATGAAGTCATTCATTCATTCATTCATTCCATAAACATCCGTTCAACGCAGCAGTGTAGGTGCCAAAGATAGAGAGGAGCGGGCCTCTCACTGAGCGAATCCATTTTGTCATTTATAACTTTGTGAAAGGGGCAGGGCCTGCGTGGTCTTCTCCACTTTCCAGGTGAGGACACGAGCTTGGAGAGATTGTGTGGCTGCTCAGCGTTCCCCCAGCAGGTAGTACATGACGAGTCAGGACTTCTCGGTCGCCGTCTTTGGGAGCAGGGCCCTCAGGTGTGGGCTCTGGTGCTGCATCTAGACCCCGGTTCTCCGTGTTGGCTGTACCCCCGAGTCATCCGAAGCGGTTAAGAACTGCCGATTGCTGGGGCGCCTGGCTGGTGCAGTTGGTGTAGCACCCGCCTCTTAGTTTCGGCTCAGGTCATGATCTCAGGGTGGTGAGATTGAGGCCCACATCGGGCTCCACACTCTGTGTGGAGTCTACTTGGGATTCTCTGTCCCTCTGCCCCTATTCTGTCTGTCTGTCTGTCTCCCTCAAATGAATAAACCTTTAAAAAAGAAGAAAAAAAAAAAGTCTACTGACTCCTGGGTTGTACTCCCAGAGATTCTGATATCATCAGTCTAGGGTGTGGCTTAGGTATCAGTACTTTTTAAAGCTCTCCAGGTGACCCTTGCAGCCGGGGTTGGAAAGCACAGCGCAGAACCTCGAGAAGCTGGCTGCCATTACTGAGCATGTTCTGGGGAGCCCGTTGGGCAGCAGAGCCAAGAGGATGACCCCATCAGCAAACGCAGCACCCTATTCTGAACAGAGATTAGATCACAAATAGCAGCAACAACAACAGTGGGGAGTGCCCTGAGCCTACACTCTTGTCCTCCGCACCAGCATCTCTGCAAGGTGTTTCCAGTGAGAAACTGACAGGCATGTCTACAATGGTGGAGCCGATTTGACACCTTGAATCCGTGGGACCAGAGCCCTTAGCCAGCTTGGGAGTGATGCTGGACTCAGTTTCAGTGGAGGTGGCTTTTTTCCTGAAGAAACTCAGGAAGGTGTTGCTTTTCTGTTTGCCCAGCTGTGGCTTTTGGGGGGGTCACCCACATTTCTGCAGGGGCAGCATAATCCCTGTTTCATCTTGGAGTGACTCTGTTGCCCTGTCCTTGGGGAAAGGATGAACGATTGGGTCAACCACAGCATTTCTTTTGATGGTTATAGGTTTGATCTGTGTTCAAGGTCCCTAAACCCCGAGCTGTCCTGATTGACTTTTTATCAAGGAAGCAATCCTGTTTCCAGACTCTCATGGCTTGATGGGCTTGACTGGGCTGTCTTGGCCACTGTCACTCTAGCAACTGGTAGACCTGCAACTTTAGCCAGGGTCATCCATCTCAAAACCAAGGGCCTGTTTTCCTCTCCCTGGGACCCTAGCTCTGAGAATCCCACCTTTTGGCCGCCCGCCCCCCACCCCCCCACAGCCCACCCCAGGTGCTTCCAGGCCTTATCCAAGCCCCTCCCCCTCAGGACCGCAGGGCCCATGGTGGGGTGATGCAGGATCTGGAAGTGTATCTGAGCTGGGCCTTTGGAGTGAAGGCAGCGACTATAAAGTGTCCTTCTCTCTTCCACCCCTAGCCCTGGAGCAGCTGTTGACAGAGCTGGATGACTTCCTCAAAATTCTCGACCAGGAGAGCCTGAGCAGCACCGCCGTGGTGAAGAAGAGCGGCCTGGCTGAGCTCCTCCAGCTTTACACCAAAAGCAGCAGTACGTGAGGCCCGGGGGCTTAGAGAGGTCCCCTTGGAAACAGATAGTCACACTTGGGCTGCCACAACAAAGTCCCACCGACTGCGTGGCTTAAACAATAGAAATTTGTTTTCTCAGAATTCTGGAGGCCAGAAATCTGAGATCAAGGCTCTGGGCAGGGTGGGTTCCTTCAGAGGCCTCGCTCTTTGGCTGTAGGTGGCCGCCGTCTGTCTGGGTCTTCACACCATCTTCCCTCTGCGTCCGTGTCCAGATCTCCTCTTCGTGCAAGAATACCGGTCACGTTGGATTGGGGCCCACCCTGGTGGCCTCATTTAATGTTAATTACCTCTTTAATGACCCCTTCTCCTGCCAGAGTCACAGTCTGAGCTCTTCAGGGCGAGGACTTCTATATGAATTCGGGCGGTGGGGGAGGGGAACGCAATTCAACCCATCGCCATAGTGCAGGAGTGACGTGAGCGGGATGCGAGCCCCAGAAATCTCTGAACACTCAACACAGCAGCCCTGAGTGTGGTTTTAAACAAAGTGTTCTCAAAGCACTTTTCCTTACTTGTTCAAAGCAGAGAAGGGCTAATACACTGTTCGTCTACTAGCTGATGCTTCAGTGAGCATTTCCTACCTTCCAGGTGTTACCTCGTTTCCTCTTCAAGTCGCCCCCTGAGGTTGGTGCTGTTGTTACAGGGGACGATGTTACGGATGAGGCCTGGAGAGTTGAAGTTACTTGCCCCGTATCCTATGGCCCAAAGGAAAACATAGTTTGAAAGCTGTAGATCATAGAACTCTGAGCACATGGGTTTTTTTTAATCCTTTTTATGGAGGCAGATTTTATATACACTCAAGTATGTAGATCTTAAGTATTCATTTCAGTGAGTTTTGACAGTTGTATACACCTGTGTACCTCCCACCCAAAACAGGACAGAGAACATTTTTATCATTCCGGAAAGTTCTTTCTTGCCCCTTCCCAGCAAATTCCTCCCCACCCCCACCCTCACCCCAAGGTAACCGTTGTTCTGATTTCTCCCACCACACATGTGTGGTGTTCACGGGTTTGGGCTATTACGAATAATAAGGCTGCTCTGAACTTTCTTGTACGAGTCTTCCTGCGGGCATATGGTTTCATTTCTAGCACACTCAGATTTTCTTTTTTTAAAAAAGCCTTCTTATGAAGTCCTGACAGTTTAGTTGAGTCTATTTTTGTGTCGGATGTTTGAAAATTGGAAGTGATATTTTGGGACAGTGAGGGACCAGAAGAGGGCATCTAATCCATCTGCCTGGTGGCGGGAGCAGCCGAAATGCACGCCCAGAGGAGGGAAGTGGGCCCTCTGCCACCATCACCGTTGGGAAATTCTCCCTCATGTCCCACCTGGATCCACCAGGCTATGTTTCAGGGTCGCTTCTCCTTTTCTTTGTTCCCTGTGGAACTAGTTTTTATTCTCTGAGTGGGACAGAAGTCCTAATGCTGAAGCATGTTGCCGTCTGCCCTGCAGCCTTCCCTTCTGCGGGAACGAGCTGGCTCTCTTAGACTTCTGCGAGAGGCACTTCCCTGGAGCCCTATTTATGGCCTTTGCCGCTCTTCAGGCCCCCCTGGGCTTCCCAGGCTTGTCCCAGCTCCACAGCTAGCTGGCTTCATGGCTAAGGCTCCGTGGCTAGCGTGAGGGCTGGTCAGCCGCACATCGAAGGTGAGAGGCCAGGTGGGGAACGCGCATTACAAAGAGGGTGAGTTAGAGATGAGTCACCCCGAGGCAGGACATATCAATACAGCTCTTCAGAAGCACACTCCCCATCACTGTCTGGATGTGCTGTGACTCAAGATGTTTAATGATGGACAGCACCTCCATTGGGAATTGGAAGACCCATGAGATGGGTTCCAACCCCTGGTTCTTGGTTCTGATCACTCTCTCAGGGCCCCCTGGGTGGGGTCCCCTCTTTGGGCTCACGTGCTGTGTAGCTTCCTGTAGGGTGACCTTTGTTTCACCCCAGATCTTTGCATGTTCTGCTCTGATAAAGCCAGGCCCTCCCCCCACCCTCGGTCTCTGCAGCTTGCAGGAGGCGCCCCAATGTGAATTGCCCGCATTGAACCCCTCAGACCACCGGAAGTGCGTGCAGAGCCTTACCGAGACCTGTGGCTGCCACTCCTGTGCTCAAGGCCGATGTCCGTTCTGGTCCTCTTTGTGCTGTCTTAGCAGAGAGGCCAGAGCAGCGGCTGACAGCTCTTGTGCACATACTCTGTCCCAGCACGGGGCTCAGTGTATGAAGTGAGGGGATGGTGCCACCTAGTTCCCATCCCAAGTCAGGGAGAGACTTCTCCTCATCTTCTCAACTGGAGAGTCACTTCTTCAAGGCACCAGGCTGTGAGTGGCAGAGCCAGGGCTCGGGGCTGGACAGGTGGCCCTCACCGCTGTACTCCCCTCATTGCCCGCATTCCAGACTCATCCGCACCAACGGTAATTGTGCTACACAGGACAGAATCCAAAGCTCCCCTCAAATCAGAGCATTTGTCTTCCTTTTCAGCCTCCCAGGCCCGTTTTGCTGTATAGGTTCCAGAAAATTAGCTCAGCTTGATGGGACTTGTAGGTGAAGGCAAGCTGATCATTTTGAGATAGTCTGTGGTCTGCACTGGCTGAGCTGTTGTTTACTCCCACACATTTTGGGCAGAGTATGAGAGAGAGAGAGAGAGAGAGAGAGAGAGAATATGAGTGTGTATGTGTGTTTACTTTTTTCAAATTGTCCCTTTGGGTTTTCTGATCTTTTATTGTATGAGCATAACAAGAATTTTCTGCTCTCTTTGCCTTTCATCCGACGGTGAAGTCAAGGCTGGGATGGAGGTTTGTTTACCAGGAGCCTGCTGTTTGTTCCTGTTTTCACCTGAGAGGCTGTGGGTCTCCCAGTGCCCTGCTCAGAGACTCTGGGAGGGTTCGGGGGGCTGCCCCTTGGATGGGAAAAGCTGCTGATGTTCTTTCTATCCAACTATAGCGAAGAAGGTCCCTGTCCCCCCTCCCTACCCCTCATCCAGTTCTCTGGGAAAGACCACCCCCTGCACACAAGGGTCATTCCCCAGGAGCCACACGCTCACTCAGAGCCCTCCAGGCTCTCCTTTCCAACCATACCTGTGCTCTTGTCATTCCCCACATGCTTGTGTTAACTTTCCCATGAGGGTCTGTTTCCCCCACCAATGTTGGGCTCTTAAAGGTAGAGATAGTGTCTCCTATTTCGTTCTGTGTCCCCAGCACCTTGTGTAGTGCTGGGTGCTCAGTGCACTTCTGAAAATGAGAGAATGATAGAAAATTCTCTAACCCAAGGCTACTGCCTCCCAGACACAGGGCAGCTCAGCAGCCTCCCGTTACAGGGCCAGGTTCATTGGGCATTTCCCAGGATTGCAGACGGTCCTGAGAGCCTCTTACATACCAGCCTGGATGGTCCTGAATTAGCAACCCTGAGAATCAAAACCTGACCAACCATGGCCTGCAGCAGAGTGCCCCAGGCGGGAGACGCAGCCTCGGGAAGTGGCCGGTGGTGCGAGTTTTCTCTGTAATTGACAAGCCGCCCTCTTGGGGAGGAAGCACCTGCCCAGAATCGAACGGTTAAAACAATGACAATAATATATTGCCCTTTTTTTTTTTTCCTTTTTACAGGAGCATGGGCTTAGTCCACAGTAAGAAAAAATAAATGAACCTAAAATGAACATTGCACTATTTACATTTCTTTGATTCATATTTTGATCTTTATAGGCATCATCTGAATATTTTTATGTAGTCGTGGTTTGCCTGTTTTCTGCTTTACGTTATTTTTACATTAGAATTGCTGGCTGTGCACATTTCCACGTGCTGACAGTTCTCAGACTTTTTCTTTTTTTGCTATTCTGAAACAGGATCCTTTAACTGTAAGTCGTGGATATGTTTGTAATAGTGGACATCGAGCTACTTTGTTAATTTTCACAGTTGGGTAGTGTCCATGAACAGTGATGTTCAACCGGTCTCTCATTAGTGGCATTAGGTTTCGTAATTTAAAAAACAAAACAAAACAAAACAAAAAACCAAACTCATACAGGGGCACCTGGATGGCTCAGTTGGTTGGGTATCTGCCTTCAGCTCAGGTCATGATCCCAGGGTCCTGGGATTAAGCCCCACATCGGCTCCCTGCTCATCGGGGAGTCTGCTTTTCCCTCTCCCTTTGCTCCTCCCTCTCACTCCTGCTCTCTCTCCCTCTCTCTCAAATAAAATCTTAAAAAAGAATAACAACCTCATACAGCATTACAATAAACACCCTCAAATAGAATTTTGTTTACATGCTGGGGTTTAGCTTTAGGACAAATTTCTGGCAGTGGAAATGCTGGGTTAAAAACGATGAGCACTTGAAAAAAAAAAAAAAAAGGAACATGAACACTTATTCTCCAAAATCTCTTGCAAAATGTCTGTGCCAACTTACATACTCTCTAGTAATCCGTTTATTTTTAAAGGTGACTGCTGTTATATGTGTTGATGTATGATGGTTTTTTCAGCTCTTCCCATTATCGAGCCATTGAGCCATTCCCCATGGTTTAGGCTTTATTTTTAATCTTTGTTAGTTACAGGGTTAACTTTTTCAAGTTCCTTAATATTTGAGTTTTGCACTCTTGGAAACTTCAGAGTTCGGTAAAAACAGGCAATATGCATCAGCATTGTTTTCCATGCTAGGCAGACAGGGCACGTGGGGTAGCCGTTTTGCTCAGAATTACACGATGAATGGCAGAGCTGGCTGCCCGCCCCTGCAGAGCGGTCTTCTTGTCTGCTCTCCTGGAGAAGGTACTGACCTGGCCCCTCTGGCTCACTCCATGGAAGGATACCAGTTGCGCCTAAGGACATTTAGACCTCATAGTTCCCTCCCCGGAACGGCTGCAGGGTAGGAGTGATATTGCTCACGGGTCCTGGCAGGGCGGGCACTGGGGTGGTGATCCCGCAGGCTAATGGCAGAAGACCCCTCTGACCATGTCCTCCCTGTGTTCTGGGTTTTCAGGGCTCTGGTTTTGCAGGCCTTTGGGCTGGAGGCTGGGTGGCCTGTGGCTGCATCTGACCCTGAACTGTAGCTGGGGTTAGATTTGGGTCCCCTGCTGGGTAACAGTCTCCAACTAGTGGAGCGCAAGTTTCTAAGAAATGCAAATTAAGGGGCAAAAGAAGAAATGCAGGGGATTTCTAAGAGGAGAAGCACTGGGGTGAGCCGCTTCTGCAGTCTTCTGAAGGAAGGGTCTTTGGGGCAGAAGAAACTGAGCAAGTGTTAGGAAACTAACAGTTCTCTGCCCAGATAGGCACTGGAAAGGTAGCTTACACAGAAATGATTTTTAGGGGGCGCCTGGGGGGCTCAGTTGGTTAAGCATCTGCCTTCAGCTCAGGTCATGATCCCAGGGTCCTAGGATTGATCCCCATGTTGGGCTCCCTGCTCAGGGGGGAGTCTGCTTCTTCCTTTCCCTCTGCCCCTCCCCCTGCTTGTGCTCTCTCCCTCTCTGTCTCTCTCTCTCTCTCTGTCAAATGAATAAATAAAATCCTAAAAAAAAAAAAATGATTTTAAAAGAGGGAAGGGCTGTGCTGCTGTAGGCTGCAATCTGCAGGGTAGAGCAGGTGTCTGGCAGGCCTCCGCTTTCAATTCCCAGCACATTCACCCCTCCAAACCCAGAGCTCACGATTTGGGGGTCTCAGGCCCCCACAATGGCATGAGAGCCTCAATGTGACCTACCTTACAGAGAGACACCACTCTGATGAGCCCAAGCGAGTAACTTAGACTAGGGTGAGAATGACGGATATGAAATATTTTACAATTTCTTTTATCCTTTATTTTTTTTAAGATTTACTTATTTAAGGGCGCCTCAGTGGCTCAGATGGTTAAGCGTCTGCCTTCAGCTCAGGTTGTGATCTCCAGATCCTGGGATTGGGCCCCTCTCCCTCTCCCTCTGTCCCTCCCCCTGCTCGTGCTTGCTCTTCCGTCTCAGATGAATAAATAAAATCTTCAAAAAAATTAAAAATAAATAAAAGATTTGCTTATTTATTTGAGTGAATGAGAGAGAGAGAGAGAGAGAGAGATCACACAGAGAGAGAGGGGGAAGCAGACTCCCTGCTGAACCAGGAGCCTGACGCAGGGCTCGATCCCAGGACCCTGGGATCCTGACCTGAGCTCAAGGCAGACCTGTAACTGGCTGAGCCACTCAGGTGCGCCAGAAATATTTAAAATTTAAATGAAATGCTAGGAAACCCAGAGAAATCTGCTTGGTGGAATATGGAGCAGATCTTTGAGATCTTTTATTCCTGAAGCTATCCTTTTTTTTTAATTTATTTTATTTTTTTAATAATATTTTTTATTATGTTAGTCACCATATAGTACATTCCTAGTTTTTTTTTATTTTAATGTTTTTTTATTATATTATGTTACTCACCATACAGCACATCCCGGTTTCCGATGTAAAGTTCGATGATTCATTAGTTGCGTATAACACCCAGTGCACCATGCAATACGTGCCCTCCTTACTACCCATCACCAGCCTATCCCATTCCCGCACCCCCCTCCCCTCTGAAGCCCTCAGTTTGTTTCCCAGCCTTCATAGTCTCTCATGCTTCATTCTGAAGCTATCCTACTGTACCTATCTTTTCTCTCCCCCTCCCCGACTATCCCCACCCACAAGTTAGAAAACTAATAGTCAGCAACTTGGCATTTCTGTTTTTGGAAATCTGTCAACTCCATAATGGACTCTTTCAATCAAGTCAAAATGTTGTATGGTTTTCCCGGAACCCAGGCTAATGACAGTCTCTCGGGGGACACTGTTTCTCTCTACGAGCCATTTCCCGTTGTGGGATGGCATGAAACCTTTGTTTTCCATCCCCCCTCTGCAGGTTGTGATGAGGAGTACATTTATATGAACAAAGTGACCGTCAACAAGCAACAGAATGCTGAGTCCCAAGACAAAGGTACAGGCTAGCACTGCTGTTGGCTCGGCCAGCTTCCGGGAGGGGAGGCATACGCTTTGGTCCCAACCCCCCCCCCCTTCCTCCCATCCAGCACCAGACAGCCCAGTGGAGTTATTTCTGGCGCTCACATTTTGGTTGATGGTATTTCGGGTTATGTATTTTGGGATATTTCATCAAGCCATCTCCTTGCCTCTTAAAGGTCTCATGTCCCCTTCGTGGATAAGGAATCCGGCCCTAAAGTTGCTCAGCTTTTCCCGGCATCATCCCAGGAGTAGGAAGTCATAGTCAGGTGTTCTAGGAAAGCAGCCCTTATAGGGTGCTGATTCCATCCCCCAGCTTCATATCTTTTGACAGAAGTCTGGATTTCATGTGTTGGGGTAGGGGCGGTAATAGAGGCTGGAAATGCTGATGTCAGCACCTGCCTTACTATTCAAAAGTTTTGCTCAAAGGTGCTCTCTTGGCAGAACATTATCTTACACTGGAAGGACATACTGTGTCTTCCACGATGTCTTCCTCTTCTCTGTTCTGCTCTCCTTTTCTCTAAAAACCTTCAGGAGTGGGTCTGGCAGGACCTCAGGGAGGCCCGGGGGTTTGCAGAGCTGCCTTGTTGCAGAGGAGAGGGTATGAGAAGCCCCATCTCCTAACTCCCCAGCCTGTGACCGAAATGCAGAGGCTTAGCAAGAGGTGAGAATGCCGCCCTCCAAGGGACCAGGTCTTATTCAAGGCTTGGCTTCAAGATCCCAACCCCCAAAGCCCCAAGGTCAGATCTGCTTGAGTCTGTCTGTCCTGGCGCTGGTTGGGCCGCTGGCTGAAACGGTCCATCTCTGAACAGCCTCCGGAGGGCTGATGGCCGAGCTCTCCAGTGTGGCTTTGACTCCTCGTGCTCCACTGCCAAGCCTGGGGCTCAGCAGGAATGACTGACCTCCAAGCTGCCACTGTGCCCAGGGTCATTTGCCTTCAGGGGAAACTGGGATGGAAAGAGCCGTAATCACAGGGTCGGTGCTGGGAGCTGCTCCGTGTAATGACCACGGGGCAGCGCCTCTGCTCGCTAACTCTCTGTGGCTGGGCCATTTTTGGCACAGGGCAAGTGGAAGAGAGGGTGTGGAGCCTGCCAGAAACCCCAAACCAGTTCCTTCTGAGGAATCTGCCCATGGCTGAGGCACAACTTGCACCCTATTCTTGGAGGAAAAACCGCATTGGCCCCTGGGACCGCCCGTCTGCGTAATTAACACCTGCTCAAATAGATCTCATGGTCCCTGTGACCAGACATTCTGGGATAATGGGCCCTGCTGTGCGGCTGGGCACCCCTCACCAAAGCCTTCTCCTGTTTGATGCCCACAGCACCCGAGGAGCAGAACCCACTGACCAACGGGGAGCCTGGCCAGCACTCTTTGGCCCCTCAGAAGAGTCTTCCAGACCTCCCGCCACCCAAGATCGTAAGTCATCCGAGACCCCTGATTTCCTGACTGGGGTCCCTGTGAACTTCCAGTTGATTTCACAGGGGTCAGTCTTCCAGGTGGCTGGCACTTTCTGAGCAACTACTGTGTGCACCCCTACTGTGTGCAGGGCATGGGGCAAGGCACTGGGAGAGACAGAACAAAAGGATGCCTGCCGGCAGGTGACATCATTTGCCCATGGCCGCATTACTCAGGACACAAAGGCTCATGGGCGTGGGAGATGCAGGGAGTTGCCTTCATCAAATGCCGCCATGTGTTTGAGGCTACATGCGGCAGTGGCTCTACGCAGCAGCATGTGAGGGGGGCCATGTCTAGCTGTGGTCACGCCCTTGCACCACAGTGAACTTCTAGAAATGTACATCTTATCACCTTGCACTTCCTGCTTCAAACCGGCCAAAGGCTTTCATTGAACTTAGGGAAAAACATCTGTGTTCCTTAACCCAGCCCCTTGGCCAGCACAGTCTACACAGCCTGGCCCCGCTGCATCTCCAGCCTCAGTGCACCTGCTCTTCACTGGCCTCCTGTTCCTGGATTAGACCACATGGTCAGTGTTGCCTGACTTGGTACTTTCTGGACTCTGGCCCTCCAGTGGCTGCCATCTCCTCATCTCTTAGACTTTCACAGACAGGCTTTCCTTGACCTGCTGCGCGAGGCATCCCACCTCCATCCCTACCCAGTTACTGTCTGCTCCATGGCCAATGACCTCTCCATGGCACTCGCCACCATTGAAATGGTCTTTGTATTATTTGCCTCCCAGACCAGATGTCAGCTTTGCAGGACACGGAGAGTGTCTCTGGTTTACTGCTCCATGGTCTGTGTCTGAACACAGGAGGCCGTGCACATGTATTTGTTCACAGATGGATGGGTGGATTGAATGTATTATGGAACCCTACAGACCTGGATTCAGATCTTAGCTCTGCCAGGTACTAGCTCTTTGACCTTGAGCAAGTCATTTAAGGTCTCTGGCCCTCTGTTTCCTGGTGTTTAAAAGAATGTGAATCTCTGTCTCCCAAGATTGTCTTATTTGATGGCCTAAGGCTGTGCAGTGTGCCAGGTTAGCATTCAGGTAGGTGCCAGCAGTGTTCGTATTTGATGGATGAGGAAACCAAGAATCGGCAGGTTTGTAGAGTCTGAGTGTCACACCAGAATTTGAATCCAAAGTTCTTTCCTGTCTAGGACCTGGTCAGGGACGTTTCCTGGGAGGTATGAGGCGAGACATGGGAAGGATTTCTATAGGTACCAGTGTTCTGGGGTCAAGAAGTAGGAAGGGGGGCGCCTGGGTGGCACAGCGGTTAAGCGTCTGCCTTTGGCTCAGGGCGTGATCCCAGCATTGTGGGATCAAGCCCCACATCGGGCTCCTCCCCTATGAGCCTGCTTCTTCCTCTCCCACTCCCCCTGCTTGTGTTCCCTCTCTCGCTGGCTGTCTCTCTGTCAAATAAATAAATAAAATCTTTAAAAAAAAAGGAAGTAGGAAGGGTTCTATGGGCAGCAGAGTCCTGGGTTCAGCACCAGCCAGAAGCTGTGGGACTCCGTGGCCACTGAGCTCGTACCATGCCATCCAGAGGCAGATCTGTGGGCTCAGGTCACTGCCGAGGGTGTCCCGACTCCAGCCTGGCCCCCTCCATTCATGCCTCCCCGACAATGGCCAGGCTCCTCAGGCTGCTCTCGCAGCTGGTAGGCAGTTCTGGAATGCCTGGCACAGTATCCCACTGCATGACGCCCTCCGCTGGGGGACAGCTGGCAGGGACTCTTCATCTCAGGCTGGGTGAGCCGTGGTGTCCCCACTATGCTGACAAAGCAGGTGACAACCACACCCGACAGCTAGCCGCCCTGGTGCACACAAACGTGGTCCTCCCCACCATCTGTCTAGAGGGTGGACTTTTGTCGCTGTTTTCGTAGGAGGAAGCAGAGGCTCAGTTAAAAGAGCCGGCCAAGGGCCCCCCTCTGGGACAAAGCAGGGCCAAGGTCTGAATGCAGGTTCTTGGTCTCCGGCCCCTTGCAGCCCACCCGACGGAAGCACTTCTTCTCAGCAGAGTGAAGGTGTCCGTTCTGTTCTCCCAGCTGCAGGCTCCCCTCGCTTTCAGTCCCAGGACTGGGGAGAGGGGGTGCGGCCCCTCCAGACCAGACCCGTAGCCGGCACCTGAACCAGGGGGAGATGCTATGGTTTTTCTGGTGTGTTTGTGTTTCAGGTGCTGCCCCCTGGGCGGGCGGAGGGGAGGTGGCTGTTCTGAGCTGGGACTTCCCTCTCTGGAACTCAGCATCTGATTCTGATCAGGGCCTACGTATCCCACCTGGGGCAGCAGCTCCTGGGCCAGCACCTGCTGCAGAGCTCTCCCCAGGCCAGGATCACGGGCACGAGTCCGGGTGGTGCTGACCCGCTCTGGAGATCTGCGCTTTGCGGACATGGGGTGGGGGGTTGGGACCAGGTCCTTGTGAGAATCAGGCCGCCCTTGTCCCCGTGGCTCCTGGGATCCCAGCGCCGGCATTTCCAGCTCCTTTGCTGGTCCCTGCAGCGTGGCTGCAAAAGCCCCAAAGGCCCTGGGCTAGGAGCCACCCGTCTGAACAAGACCAGGGCAGGCGGCCTTCCCCTAGTGCAGACTTCCTGGGTTGGCCGTGACCGGGGAGCTGCTCGGGGCCCAGGGAGGCTTGTGTTGACCTCTGAGAGAAAGCCAGTGCTGGAGCTGGGAGAACCATCACCACCCAAAAATAATACTGCCCCGGGGGGCCTTCGGACGTGTGACAGTTGTTCCTGTGGACACACTCCAGGCCCCGGGGAGGCTTCCAGCGAGCAAGCTGACGCTACGCTCGTCCTTCCTTACGGGGTTTCTCTGCTGAGAAGCACGTGGGGGTGCTGCCCTGACTGTGGCCCTTTCTGGGTCCCTCCTAGTCCTGTTTGGGGTGCGCACCCCCCGCCCTAGGGGACTCCCCTGGCGGAGTGAGGAAGGTGCGGCAGAAAGCGAGCGCTTCCCTCCCGCAGGCACATACCTGCCCTCCCTCAGGCCTCCTCTGGTCAAGTCTGGCGGCAGCAACCATAACTCTAGTCCAAGCCCCTGAGGATGGCGTCAGGGTGGAGTGGGAAACAGCTGTGTCTTCTGGCTCCTTGGGAGGAGGGGAGGCAGAGCAGCAGGGAGGGAGCGTGGCAGCGGGAGGTTGGAGCGACCTTGTAACCTCTCTTCCCAAGACAATGAAGACCAAGCCCCTTCCCACCCTGACCCCAGAGCCTCAGGGTGCTGTGAAGCTTGTCCACCCGAAGGCCTGGCTCCAGGCTTGCTGATGGCCGAGATGGAAGCTGCGTGCCTGCCTGGGGTCCTCCGAGGCTGTGGCTGGGCCGGGGGTGTGGCCTCCATCGCAGGATGCCCTGATTGCCTCTCTGGTGGCCGGAGTCCCCTTCCATCCCCTACCAGGTCAGTGGGGTAGCAGACAATGGGAGAGGCGACCAGGGGTCCAGAGCAAGCTCGTGGGTGTGAGCAGCGAGTGACTCAGGCACTTCCAGGCTGCTGTGTGCACAGCCAGGTGCTGTGGTCACTGCCGCAGAACCAGATGTTTGCTGGCACCGTTCCTGCCTCTGACGAGCAGAGCCAGCTCCACCCCAGCTCGCCTTTGAGGCCTGGACGTGCCTTTGCGCTGAGCTTAAGGGAGCTGTTCTATGGGGGACGCGGCTTACGCCACACAAGGACGTTGCCATGGTCAGTCTGGGGAGCTAGGGCTGGCCGGATCGGCTATCCCTGTCCTGGGAATGTTCCACAGTGCACGCTGGGGCAGGTTGCTCATAACTGCAGGGATGCCTCAAGTCATCCAGGCTACTGCTCTCGTTCAGCTCTCCTGTCTAGTCTAAATCAGAATTTGCAAACTGTAGCCCCCTGGCCAAACCCACAGCCATGCTTTTATAAATGAAGTTTTGCTGGAACAGAGCCATACTTCTCGGTTATGTATTATCTATAGATGCTTTCGCTCTGCAGTCGTGGAGTTGACTAGCTGAGATCAGAGACGCTAAATGGCCTGCAAATCCCTTAAGTATGTGTTATTGGCCCTGTGCAGATAAAGTTTGCAGACCTCTGGCAAATCCTGCTGAGCAGGGTGGCTTTCTTCCCTGTCCCCTTCCTGTGGGTTCTCAGAACCTTCTTTCCGGCTGTGAAGTCACATCTCTTCCAACTCTTTATTTAGTGTCCCCAGCCTGGATCATCACAATGATGATGACAATTAAAATACTGCTCCTTTATTCTTTTTTTTTTTTTTTTTAAGATTTTATTTATTTATTCAACAGAGATAGAGACAGCCCAGCGAGAGAGGGAACACAAGCAGGGGGAGTGGGAGAGGAAGAAGCAGGCTCATAGAGGAGGAGCCTGATGTGGGGCTCTCCCATAACGCCGGGATCACGCCCTGAGCCGAAGGCAGACGCTTAACCGCTGTGCCACCCAGGCGCCCCTGCTCCTTTATTCTTAACCCTGAGAAATTAGCATCTCTTGCTGCTTGGACTTCAGAAAACAGGCTATTATACCTGTGTAATTATGTGACTCTCTTCTGAATTTGGGGGGGGGGTCGTTTTATCCTTTAACTTGACCCAAGCACTTAGGTTTTGTCCCAGCAGCCTTGAGGGTGGGGACTGTCATCTTTAATGAAGCTGAGCTTCGGCTTCAGCTCGGGCAACACCAAACATCTCCTCCGTCTCCTTTCTCTACCGAACATGTATATAGGCGACCTTTCTCCCTTCATTGATACTTGTGTATTTTTAGGTTAGTAAAAACTTTGTATGTGTTGAATAATAGTGCTAGGCAGAGTTTAATCCTTACAGTGACCCCGTGTGGCAGGTATTTCTACTCTCCCCATTTTGCAGTGGAGGAACTGAGGCTCAGAGAGGTCAAGTAAGTTGCCCAGTGTCACACAGCTTGGATGTGCCAGTGTCAGGATTCAAACCCTAGCCCTGGGTACCGGATTCCTACCACTGCCCTATACTGCCTCTTCATTGATAGGTGTTTTTACAGTGTCAGGCTTAGGAGATTCTCAGAAAACACTTCCAGAAAGGACAGTAGGACCCCTGTGGTGAGAATGACCCAGGAGGAACTCTTGAAGAAAGGTCCATTCCCCCATTGTCCTGTTTTAATAGCAGGAATCTGGTCTGGGCCTGGATCTTGGGTGCTTGGAGCTTCTCTCTAGAAGTTCTTTCTAGAGCCCCTCACCGAGAGAAGGGTTCCCAGCACCACCTGATGGGCGTGGGGCTTCTTGGAGCCTAGAGCTGGAAGCCGGGCCAGCTTAGGAAACATGAGCTCCAGGACCCATCTGCAGGGACCTTGCTGCTTCCCAGGGGAAGGGATGCTCTCCTCCCGGGCCCCAGGAAGCCGGCTCTCAGCGGACCACAGCTAGGTCTTGGGCAGCCGTTTCTCAGACATGATCAAGGGAATGGCCGAGATGAGCAGAGACAGCTCACTAGGCTTGTGGCAGCAAAGCTCCAAGGTCACCCACCAGTGGCGGCGGCTGATGGCGCCGGCTGCATGCAAGGCCTGCACTAGGGAAGGAGCCGGACCCGGGGTGCTGCTCACAGCCATGACTGCCGGCCCGGGGCAGCAGCCGATCTGCTTAGGAAGAGAGCACCTGACTCTGCTCCTTCCTGCGTGTGGGGTGTTGCACTGTGGGGGCCGGAAGCTGCTTGGAGCCTGCCTCTGGGGCTTGTATCAGCTCTCTGGATGCAAGGCCAGATGAACTGAGAAAGATCCTGTGTTGTTCCCAGACTGCGGCCTGGCCTCACTGGCCCTCAGTACTAAACCTGTCTCCACGTGTCACACAGTGATCCGGTGACCTGGCTCCTGCAGCCCCCTGCAGGCCGTGGATGACCCCCAGATGATGATGACAGCCTCCTCGTGCTTGACATGGGCCAGGCGCGGTGCAAACCCTGTCATGTTTTGTCTCACGGAACCCATCAAGAGAACTCTGGTTTTATTCTTGTTTTACAGGGAGGGGGAGAGAGAGGCCATCATATCCCCACAGTTAAATATTTGGAGTCCTGAAGCCCTGATGGAAGCCAAGTTATAGTCATTCCAGAGTCCGTATGAATAGACTCTAGATGTCAAGCCCCACAGGACTTGGCTCTGGGACGCTGACTTTGGGGAAGCAGCCGCAGGAGCGTTGCTCTGCCCTGGAGGAGGCTGGGAGTGGACATTCTTGCGGTCCATGCTGAGTACTGTCCCACGGGGACCTCAGCCCATGCTGACTGCATGCCCACCATCTCCTGGGCCAAGACCCGGGGAGCTCTGTCTGTCATAGATCCCTCAAATAAAGTCCTTTTCAGAGTCTGGGTTTCTAGATCCTCCCTTTCTCCTGCCAGCAGGGCAGAATATCCTCCAAGGCCCAGAGGTCCATCTGAGCCCAAAGCCCTATGGGGTCTTTCCGTTGGCTGCCTTCCTTCCATCTCCCCTTCTACTGCTTTCATCTGAAGCTCCCCAAATGCCCAGCACAAGGACTTTCCAAAAGCAGGAGTAGGAATGCACTTCAGATTTTGCCATTCTTGTTCTCTCATTGTGAGTATTCCCTTAGCCCTCCGCGGGGGTTGCGTGATTCGGGGAGATGCCAGAGACTCGTGTGGATGGATCCTTGCACATTTATGACCTGTACACAGTAATACTCTTGCAAAATCTACTTCTTTTGTTCTCCCCTGCTATTACTCCTCAGATTCGTTCCATAGTCTAATGGAGGAATAGAGCATTTCATGCCCTTGCATCTACGTACCTGCATATATTCTTTTTTCTTCTCCAGTTGTGCTCATTCATCCTTATACCACCATGTCAGAAGCTCAGGGTCATCTTTGAGACTCAGCTCAAAGATCATGTCCTCTGGATGGTGAATGTTCCTCACACCTGCGGGTTCTCATGGAACTTTGACCTTATCTATTAGAAGACGACTCACGACGACTTTATCGGGAGCCTTGAGCATTCACTGCCTAGTTGAATCTTCCCCGGGGCTGACCCCTGATCATCTGTCCCTCGCAGCAAGGGTCCAGGAGCCATCCAGCATTTGCTGGCCAAACGATTGAACTTCTTATGGTGAAAGTTGAGGATTTAGAACCCTGGACATCTCCCTCCATGTGTGTTTCATGAGCCCTTGTCACTTCAGGGAGTATACGCTATTTAGAAGCCGTAACAGCCTGACCCCATCTGGGCCTCTGTGTGTGTCCACATCATGGACACAGACTATTTTGTGCATGTGGTGGGGGCTCGAACCTCATTTCGCAGAAGAGAACGCTGAGGCTCAGCAGCGTTGAGCAACACGCCCATGGCCCGCCACTGGAAGCAAACCAGCGGACATGGTGGCTGCCGGGAGCTGTGGTATTCCACGGTCTCCTCCCAGCTGGCTTGAAGTCCAGCTGGGTACTTGTTTTTTTTTTCCTTCTAGACTCCCCTCCTTCCACCCAAAGGGTTAATTCCAAGTCATTCCCAGTGTATGGTATCTGAAAATGTTTATTTGTTCATACCACAGATTCCAGAACGGAAACAGCTCTCCATCCCAAAGATCGAGTCTCCAGAGGGTTACTATGAAGAGGCTGAGCCGTATGACACATCCCTCAATGGTACATCCCGGGGCCAGGGTTGGGGCTCGGAGGGGGCCAACCACTTCCTGCACGGATGCCAGTGCTGGTCACAGAGGGCGGCCTGGGCTGCTGTTTCCAGAGAGTGTGGCCCGAATTGAGAACTGGCCACAGAGCCTTGGGCCCAGGCTCTGGTGGGGAGCTGAGCCACACCGCAGACCCCGGCTGCCTGCAAGGAGGGGCTTGGGATGGTCCACAATGAGCTGCTTTACTGTGTCTGATGCTTTTGGGCTTCCCACTCGGATGGTGCTGGACTCAGCACAGAAATGTGATGGAGGAGAGGCGTGCTGGCCCACGGGCACTTGGAAGCAAGGGGAATGTGGTCAGGCGGAGCCAGAGCCCTTTCCGGGGTGGCTCTCACTGGACTCACAGTTAACTGCTCATGCTGTATGCCGAGCATGCTTCCAGGAGTCAGGAACACGGCAGAGCTCAGGAGAGTCCAGAGTCGCAGCCCTTAGATTCTGTGAGGAAAGACAGACAACAAATAAACATAGGTTGTGTCGGGTGATGATACAATGTTAGGATGGAAAACACAGGGGCTGGGTTGGGGGCGGGAGAGGGTGTTATTTTAGGTTGGGAGGGGCTCTCTGGTAGCATGACCTTGAGCTGATGCCTGAATAAAGTGGGAAGTGGGGGAGGGCAGAGACCTGCAGGAGGAACTTTCCAGATCGCACATCACATGCAGAGGCCCTGAACCAGGAGGGCTCTTGGCTTCAGGAGCAGCAAGGAGGCCAGTGTGGCTGGAGCAAGGGGACAGACAAGAGGTGGGGACAAAGAAGTCAGCCACAGGCCACGAGGAGGACTTTGGCTTCTCTCTGACAAGGCCACAAGCCATTGGGGGTTACTTAGTGACTGACCTAACTTCGGCATTCAGTGGCCTGTGCTGCAGAGGTGGGGCTCATGCTGGACCCCTCTGTCCTCAGCCAGTGGTGCCCAGCCTGGGCAAGTCAGATCAGAAATGCTCTAGGTGTAGGGATTCGATAGCACAGAAAGGCCCCACAAATTCCGGAAGAAAGAGAGCGTTGTGGCCTATGCACCCAAGCGGCTGGACTCTGGTCCTCTCACTCTGACCCTTCTTACCTCAGTCAGCTTCCTTCCCTGGTAAGTGAAAGGTGTTTGAAAGCATAAAGCAGTTTGCAAATGTAAGAGGCAAGGGTCTGCGGTGGTAGGAACGAACTTGGCCGAAGTGGGGTGTCGTTGGCTCTGTAAAGAGCAGGACCAGAGATCACAGGGGACACGTCCCTTGGAGCCACACGGGATTCTTCTCTTTCTTCACACTTTACCTACTGCCTCCGGACCCAGGAACTGTGTGGGAGGTGACGGCCTGTTTGGATTGAGGTTATTTTATTCTAAGAGGCTGGCTTTGTGGGCAGACCTCACTTCGCTTGAATCCCCCGAGCGTGTGGGAAGTTGCCGAGTCACCGGCGGGGCCGTGATTTCAGACCAAAGCTGAGGGTGCGGTGCTGCTGTCTGGATGCGTCTGGAAGGTGGAAGCTGTGACTCACCGTGGCGGGTACCTCCGTGCGTCTTAAGCCCTGTGCTCGCGGGTGTGGCCCGTGCCAGCCGGGGCCTGCATCCCACACAGTCCCGGGGGCCTGTTTGTGGGGCAGACGCTTCATCTCGCCGTAAACAAGCGGACTCGAGCTTCTCGGCGTTGGCCTCGGCCGCAAATTCATGTTGTTTTTAGCCGGGACTGGGGCGTCCCTGTGAGGGCGGCCCCAACGCAGCAGGTGGATAGGAAGCTGTCAGCTGCCTTTCCTCTCCTGCCAGGACACGGACCGAGGACTTGGTCACACGTGCCACCAAGGGAGGGCTTCACCCGTGTTACCAGCTGGCCTGCCCTTAGTTCCTGCTTGTCGCCCCCGCGGCTGTTCTAGCAGTGAGACGGGCAGGTCATGGCAGGAGGAATGGCCTTCGGCCACCAGCGATTTGTAGACTTTCCACAAGAGACCAGTTGCCTGGGTGCCTGTCCTGCTTTCTCAGCACTGGCCCCGCACTGCTCCGACGGGTCAGGCCCCTCTCTCCGAGTGAAAGTTTAGTCCGCGTCCTGATGGCCGGTTGCAGGTGGGAGGGTCGGTCCTACTTGCGCCAGAGGCCAGCTACTCGCCCATGATGTCTGGTGCTGGGGTTACGGCAGCTCCTGGAACCAATAACCCCCTTTCAGTGCAAGTGACATGATACGAATCTCTTTCTCACGAGCAGGTCCGTGTGGGTGTTACTGGTCAGTAGGGAGTTTAGGCTCCTGTCAGTGTGGGCCTGGCCACTCTCAAGGCCACAGAAGCCTCTGTGCTGTTTCGAAGTGCCAGCCTGCAGTGGCTTTGACCCACATTCGTTTGGCGACAAGTAGTTACGTGGTCCTCTCCGGAGGGGAGGGGGCTGGGAAAAGATGTCCTTGATCGGGCTGGGGCCTGTCCTGAGAAGCCCACTCCAGTGGGAAGTCCTAGCTGACAGTGGACAGGCAGCCATGTGGCCACATCTGGGTCCTCTGTGTCTCTCTCTGTGCTTGGGTCTGTCCCTCTCTTCATCTCTTCTCTCTCCATCTCGCCTTTCTCTGTGCTTCTGGATCTCACACAGGTCATTCTGGCGGATTTTCCCCCACTGCAGTCCCCAGATGGGTGCAGGTGCCTGAAGGAGTCATTTACGCCACGATCACCTTGGGTACTGTCTGTCCCCAGAGCTGGAACGCCGTGACCCCATGCCTGCTGCCTGGCTGTCAGAGATAGGATGCATGCCCCGCGGGTGGCCTCTGCCCCCTTCCCAGCCTTGTGCATGGGTCCTGCATGTGCACATGGTGTATCACCCTCCCAGAAGGAGAGACTTCCTCTGCCTTCCAGACCCCTGCCAGTGGCATCCGAATGCATGGGGGAAGGACCAGGGCGCTGCATGGTGGCTCTGCCCTCCGTTCCGTTCCCAGACCTCCAGCAGCACACGGTGGGGGGCGGTCCACCCAGGGATGCATACCGAAAGGGAACAGAATTACCTGAGCCTCCTGCCTTTCACTCCTGTTCACCCTGTGACCCTTGGAAGCCACGTATCTGTTTTAAGACTGTCTTACATTCGTGGCCCTGCTATGGTCACTTAGAGATAAATAATAAAATCCCCCAAGCTACTCCAGGTAGTTTGAGGTTCTGTGCTTTGCTGTGTCTTCTCAGCTTCCCCTTAGCCCCTTGAAAGTGGATGGGCTGGTGTTAGAATTCTCCACGGAACTCCTGGGCCAACCCCAGAAGCACAGACAGTGGGGGGATTTGGCCAAGTTTTTTCTGCTAAACTCTGTGGCCTCCCTCTTAATTTTTCTGACTGAAGGAGGCATCCCATGACATTGCATCGTTCCTCTTATTTCCCTTATTGTATAGAATACACCATACTGACAGGACTTTCGTCGTCGTTTTTGGATAAAATCCCCCTGCTCCCACCACCAGATCAGATCAGCTCTCTTGAGGTCATCCTGTTACCCCTCGGCACCCGTCCATCCGCACGGAGAACTTTAATTATGCCTCCTCACTTAGCATCATATTTTTTGAGTTGCCAATTAGTGTTCAGAGTTCCCAGTGGTCATGGTTGCATGGCCTGTCCGACGTGGGGGCATCACACGTTCTCCGCTCTCCATCCGCTGACTGTAAATGGCACTGCAATGAGTATCTTGACGAATGTAACCTCCCCTCTCCCTTCTCTGGTTTCCTAGGAACAACTCCCAGGACTGGGGCAATTGGGTCAAAGGGTATGGGCGTTTTTATGACTCTCGCAGCAACAGGCTGCCAGATTGCTTTCTGAGAGGCTCGTGTGCATTTACGGTATTCCCGGCAGCAGGAGAGTTTGGGTCTCCCACTGGCTGCGCCGCTCTTTCCCAGCTTTGCGTATTTCACAGGTGTGAGGGTAGGAGCTGCGCAGCTTTTTTGTTAAGCTGTGGAGGGGAACAGAGCCCACACTGCTGTTAAAGCTGATGTTAACATATTGAAAGTGTTGTTAGAAAGAGTAAAACACATTTTCATTGGCCCTGTAACTAGAATAACCATGGCCGTGGCCTCATTCTGGTTTTCTGTATTCTAAGACAAATGTGGTTCTGTTTTCCTAGTGCAGAGAGTAGAAGGGGCACCTGCAGAAGGGAAGGCTAAGGGCCGTGGGCTGACTTCTCCAAAGGGGATCGGAGGGGAGGATCGAGGAGGTGTGCTCACCCTGACTCAAGGGGATGGAACGAGTCTGTAGAATTTACAGGGAAGTAGATGGTGGCCCGACTTTCTGTTAGAGCTCCCCAGTTATGGAAGGAAGTATCCAGTGATCAGAAGGTAGTGAGCTCCCCATCCAGAGGGAATTCAAGCAGAGGCTGGAGCAGCAGCAGCAAGGTTCCCACAGACAGGATTCCTGTGTTGAGCCAGGGGTTGACCAGGGGATCCTGAGGTTCTCTTTTCTCCATGTCCTGCTTTTCCCGGTTTTACTGATTTACTCTTTTCTTCACCTAGTTTTGGTTGGCCTTGAATAGCAGAATGGGGTCTGGAGAACAGAGCACCTCTCACGGGGTGCAGCGGGGGATTGGGAGGGAACAGAAACAGGCACACAAGCGTGCCTAGAATTGAACACGGTTTGTGCTCGGTGAGCTCGGGGCTTGTCTCCAACGGAACAAAGTGTGAGGCTGGCTGGCTGCCAGAAGTGGAGGCCGGGTCAGAGGTGGAAACCACAGGAAGGGCTGTCTGTGCTGGGAGGTGTGTGGTGGCAAGGGAGAGTGAGTGGAGTCTGGGGAGGCTGGCAGGGGGTCGGGAAAAGGGCTGTGACCAAGGGGGCCGGCAGCCTTCCCTACAGAGCCGCTTCCTGCTGTGGCTTATCTCACCCTAAGAAACTGCACCCCCTTCCCCCGCTGTCGGGGGCTTACCACGTGCCCAGCTCGGGCTCCAACAGTGGCCCTTTCCTCTGACCCCTTCGATTGCCCGGGTGCCAGGCTCCCCCCCCGCTAAATCCCTCAAGTGAGGAGACAAAGGCCCCCAGGGGGGACTGGCCTTGTTAAGTGTGGACGGTCGCCTGTGGGCAGTGTCTTGTCAGAGGGTTCTGTGCAGCCTGGGATGACAGATGTGAGCAGGAAAAGGGAGAGACTCAGTTTTGTTGTGTCTGTGGCCAGAAGCAGCATCCAGGAAGCTTCCCTGAGGGGGTTTGGGGGCCGGGCCTGCCCAGGTCTGTGGCTGGTGCCTGTCAGGCTGGTTCAGGGGCCCGGAGAGGCAGGGGGGTTGTGGCCTAGAGGCCCCCCGACTGCCCCTGCCTCCTGCCCTCCCTCCTGGATGAAGGTCCCTTGCCCGGTGGGGCCCTGACTGCGTGGGTCTTCCTTGCAGAGGACGGAGAGGCGGTGAGCAGCTCCTACGAGTCCTATGATGAAGAGGAAAACAGCAAGGGCAAGTCGGCCCCCTACCAGTGGCCCTCGCCTGAGGCCAGCATCGAGCTGATGCGCGATGCCCGCATCTGTGCCTTCCTCTGGCGCAAGAAGTGGCTGGGGCAGTGGGCCAAGCAGCTCTGCGTCATCAAGGACACCCGGCTCCTGGTCAGTTGGGCTCCTGTGGTGTTCCCATCTTCTGTCTCTGGGGGGAGTCGGAGAGAGGGACCCTGCCTCACACCCGGTGGTTGGAGCCTTTTCTCTCTGGAGGCTTTCTCCCCTCCCTAACCTGAAATCGTAGGCAGAGCGTCCTGTGCATGGATGAACGTGCTTAGAAAGTCTCATGGTTTAATAGGTGTCTGCAGGGGCCTGGGATTACCACCCGCTGCCCGCAGTCCCTTTGCATAGACGCAGTTTCCAGGGATCTCATCCCCCAGTCTGAGGGCTCATTTTTCTTCATGTCCGGACCCCTGGCCGTTTGGGGCGGAGCCCGCTGCCGGGTCAGGACTCCCCAGCCCCCGTTCTGGCCACCGCATTCACCTGTTACAATGTTAGAATCAGAGGCATTGTCTCCAAAGTCACGATATTTTGAATCACTGATTATAAGACAAAACCTGTAAAGGAATCAGAAGATATTATTCTGACCACAGCCCTGTTTCCTGTTATTCTCAATTACAAATCAGTTTTATGTCTAATTTGAAGTTCCTTGGAATCATTATGAGCACGCTTTCTTCCCGGTCACATCATGCTCTGCTCTGCGCAGATACTCTTCCTGGGAATCCTGTTCCACAGCCCTGTGAGGGCCCCCTTTAGACCCGTGACAAACAGGGGCGAGTTTTTTTGTCTGGGAGGGGAAGCAAGTCCCTTTCTTTTTTGCTACAAATCATCTTCGTAACTAAGCAGCTAGTGAGCGGGATCTTCGTTCCCTGCAGCCCTACCCGAGGGCGGTAAGCGAGAAACGCAGACAGGCCGGGCAGTGGGAGGAGTGAGTCCAGCCCGGAGGTCTGAGAGTTGGCTGCAGGGGATGACTTCGGGAGCTCACCGAGGCCTGCAGGGACTTTAGAGCAGCCTGGACAAGCAGGGTGGGGGACATCCCTGGGTAAGGCTGCAAGAAGGAGGCATGAGTGCGAGGGGGCAATCCCCCTGTGCCCACAGGGTGGGACGGGTAGATGGCCATGTGCAAGGGGGCAATCAGCGTGGTCACTCTGATGCCGAGGACAAGAGCTGCTGCTGTCCGAGGCCACGGTTCTGCCCCTGTCTGCGGACCTGGGCCGGGCCTGGCGTCCCCGGCGGAGGGGCACAGCGTGTCTCTTCCCTCTAGTGCTACAAATCCTCCAAGGACCACAGCCCGCAGCTGGACGTGAGCCTGTTGGGCAGCAGCGTCATCCACAAGGAGAAGCAGGTGCGGAAGAAGGAGCATAAGCTGAAGATCACACCGCTGAACGCCGACGTCATCGTGCTGGGTCTGCAGAGCAGGGACCAAGCGGAGCAGTGGCTCAGGGTGAGGGCGGCGCCGGGCTGCCGGGGACACACGCCTGCTCCCCTGCGGGGCTCCCGGGGGCTCCTCAGTTCTGGCTCCCTGGCTTTTCCTGCAAGGGATGACTGTTGTCAAGGGTCAAGGGTCTCCAGTCCTTCACATTCTCAGGGCTACCGTGTTCTAAGCGGTAGTGGTCCGTCCTAACAAAAGGGTCACAGCACCCTGCTGTGCCTGGACTCAGGTTCTGGTTGAGACTCGTTTGCCCTTTGGTTGCTGGAGAGGCATCGCCAGCCTCCTTATTAACGAAGATTAGACGGCGGAGTCACTTGTAAAGCCCTTACCACGGGCGCTGACCACCCCGGGGGGGAGGTGCACGGTGTTACTATCGCCATTTCACAGGGGTGCGATTAGAGCTCAGAGGGAAGAGGTGACCGATTAGGGTCATCTGGCAAGGGAGTGGCAGCATCGGGTTTCAAACCCGCGACTGTCGGACCACAGTCCTGCGTGTCCTACCATCACACATGCAGATGGTCAGGTCTGCCCGCAGGTAATGGTCCAGCCCCAGTGATGACGAAGCCTGGTGTGCCCCGTGTTAAAGATAAGCTGGACCATTCCAGAAGGCATAAGGTTTGCGCCAAGAAGGGGCCCCTGGTTGCAGAAGGATCTCCAAAGCCAGCAGGACCCTGGTGAGGCCAGACAGAGCCAGAGTGGTCCCTTCCTACCTTGCTGCCCCCTCCTCCATCACGGCCCCGGATCTGCCCTCTATCCCTATCCACCTGTGTGCACACACACAAGTACTTGCGTGCACCCACATGTACGCACTTGCAGATAGACACACAAACACCTGCAGGCACGTGGACACACATGCACAAATGCACACACACACACACACACACACACACACACACCTCCTGCTCCCAGGGCTGTTCCTCTGACTGCTCAGACCCACCTGTCCTTCCTCTGGCTCCCGGCCTCCCTCTCCCACTCACATGCCCTCATTCTCAGACCCCTGCTGCTGGTTTCAGAGCCAAGAACACTTTCAGGAGGCACAGCCTGTCTGTTGTTCTGCACAGAGGCCCTCTTCCTCCCTGGTCAGATGAGCACCGGGGCGGGCCTGGCTCGAGGGTCTCACTCCAAGAAGCGGTGCACTCTTGCGGTTTGCTAGCACTGTGAGCCTGTGTGATGGGCTCTTGACCGGCTACACGCATCTCTTGTCAAACCTGCCTCCCTTCCCTGGCCTCCGGGTCCCAGCTCTGCATGATCCTGTGCCCACATGGTGGGACGGGTAGATGGCCATGGGTGGGAGATGCTGCGTATGGGACAAGGGCCCCAGAAAAGGAGAGCGCAGGCAGGACCCTCCCAGAGAAGCCCTCAAGCCTGGATTCTAGGTGTCATGTGCTTCCCCCAGATCAGGCTCCAGCTCGTGAGGATGGTCCCTTCACACACGAGTCCCCACAGCCACCTCGGTGCAGGTGTGGCCCAGTCCTTCAGATGTGGTGACCACAGCATAGGCCCGGGGTCACACAGCTAGAGGGCCGACTTCGGTGCCGTCTTCCCACAGCATCGTGTTGGGTGTTTGGTTCACCATGTGGACCCAGTCCCGACCTGGAGTCCGTCTAAGAAGTCTGCCTTATGTTTCCCCATCCCCGTAGCCATTCTTCCTTTGGTTCTTTGGCTTTTCTGCTTTTGACCTTGTTTCCATAAACTGCTCTAAGCAGAGACTGAAAAAGGAGGGTCTTTGAAAGTACTCTTGCTCACTCCAAAGGGCTCCAGATGGGCTGTGTGTGTGTGTGTGTGTGCGTGTGTGTGCGTGGCTGCCCAGGGTTGTTACCCTCTGGGAATCCCCTGGGGTTCCCGGCTCCGAGCCGCAGCCCCGCCTAGCGTGGCCAGAGCTACTCTGACCTGTGGGCCCCCAGCCCAGGCCCCCGGGTGCCAGTGAAAAGGTTCCTTCTGGCAGAGGCTGGAGTGGACTGCGACGGGCAAGTCTGGAGAGCCAGTGCTGGACCCAGGCAGTTGGCAGGCCTGCTTCCTGAGCAGCGGGAAGCTCTCTCCAGCAAGCTCCACAGCCCCCGAAAAGCTAGGGGGGGGGACCTTGGCAAATGTATCCCTTCATCATACCCACAACTGAACAGCCATCCCTTGGCCAGGATGAGGGCAAGGAGGGCTTGGCAGCATTGAGGGCTAGCAGCTTTGGCCATCTTCAGGCTTTGCTGTAAAGCACCCCCCACCCCACCCCCAGCAGAACAAGTGGGGTTCTGCAGGAGAGGGGGCCGATGGAACGAGCCTCCCCCACTGCAGCCTGCCCAGCCCCAGGCCAGGTGCAGGGGGCAGAGGGAGAGTCGCTGTTCCTTGGAAAGCGTGCACCGCATCTCTCTCCCCTCCACCCACTTCCCCGGACTGCGAGGGGCGTTCGCTTGGTCTGGCTGTGAGTCCGGGCCTGAAGGGCCTGCACGGATGGCTTCTGTCTCCCTTCAGGTCATCCAGGAGGTGAGCGGCCTGCCTTCAGAAGGAGCGTCCGAGGGAAGTCAGTACACCCCAGATGCCCAGCGCCTGAACTGTCAGAAAGTAAGCCTCTCTCCTGCCCAGAAGAGTTCAATTCTGTCTTCTCTGTAAAAATTAAAAGCATGAGGCTGAGATTCCTGCTTTTGCCACTTCAACCCAAGGAGTAAGAAACACACAATGCTCGGTTAAGGCCAGGAGCTTCAGGTTGGCAGAAAAACTGGTGACGTTGATATTGTCTTGCTTGGGTGCAGGAAGCTTTATTGGAACCAAGATCAGCGTGCCCTTCGTTGTTAAGCAGTGAAATTCGTAGTATGAGGCCCTTCTTTGCATTTACTCCTGGTAAAGCTTTGGGGCTGGGAGAACTGTCCCCATGTTGATTCCAACCAGAGGGCTCTGTTGCTCATTTGCATGGAGCCGTGGGGCCAGGTGCTAGGGGAAGGGAGGGCTGTCACCTATGGCTTCACATCCCAGGTCCCCAAGGATCTGTAAATAGGCGCCCTGAAGCCTGGGAGTGCATAGAGCAAAGCATCGCTGTGTCTTCCCTCGGCTCCCAGCCCTGGCAGGGAAGAAGGCAGAGGGTACCCAGATGTCTCAAGTAGGGAGCAGGTGCTCTGTTCTTCTCGAAGGCACAGGTCATCCCTCATGGAGTTCCCTGGCCAGGTATAGCCGTCCTTGAGCCCCCGCCTAAGCCCAGTCCTGTTGGTTGGGAGTCCCTCTGTGTGTTTCCCAGAGATCTGGACAAAGTCGTTCTCTGAGAGAAGCTTGGTTGGAATATTCTGAGTGCTCACATTCTAACAGCAGCCACCACGCCCTTCTAGAAACTCACAAGCCCCCTAACAGCCCTGGGGATACAGATGGGGATATTGTCCCTATTTAAACACATGCACAGCAGGGCCCAGAGAGGCTTATAAGCCAAGCTCCTGGTCTGGGTGGAGGGTGCTCCTGCCAGGGCTCAAATCATGGTCTGACCCTGTGTAGACAAGCTGGCCCTTCTCTGAAGCCTGATGTGACCCGATGGTCAGCTTTAGCTGGGGTGCAAACTCTAAGGCCACCCCTGGGGCCGGCTACAGGGCCGATCTTACCCCAGGGGGAGTAGGCATCTTGAGAACTTGTGAACTTGGATGTGTGGTGGCCCAAAGAAGAGGGTCGTCTCCGGGATGGGCTAGGGAAACGGAAGGTGAAGGCAGGTCCCCCAGAGAGCCCGAGGGAAGCCTGGCCAATGTGCCATCGGCGACCCACACGCCGCGGTGATCCCTAGCATACATCCGAAAGCTCTCTCTTAGTTTCCCTTACATTGTGATTCCCCGAGGTAACCATTCCCAGACAAGATCACCCACTTGTCTCCCTCTTTTCCACAGCTAGATATAACGGAGAAGTACCTGTCAGCCCCGGAATATGGAAGCTCCATAGATGGCCACCTTGAGGTCCCAGAGGCCAAAGATGGTACCAAGGCCTGTGGCCGTCAGCCTCGGCTTGGGAGGGGGATGGTGTCCCATGCTGTGAGACATGGCTGCCTGGCTCAACCCTAACGGGTTTTAACAGCTGCTTGCAACATGCCTCCAACTTATAAACTGCTTGGAAATAATACCGTGATAAAACCCAAGAGGAAGGGAGAGATGAGCAAATGGAGGTCAAGTTTTATGAGTTGCTGGGGGTAGAAGTCCTGCATCTCTTCTGGTTTGCTGACCCTAGACCCCGTCTCTTTGAGCCGATACAGGCTGTGAAGATTCTCAAGTGCTGGCATAGCCTGTGAGAGGAGTTGGTGGGGGCGCCTGGGTGGCTCAGTCAGTTGAGCATCTGACTCTTGATTTCGGCGCAGACTATGATCTCAGGATCGTGGGATCGAGCCCCGCGCTGGGGTCCATAGTCAGTGGGAAGTCTGCTTCAGATTCTCCCTCTCCCTCTGCCCTTCCTGCCTGCGCTGTCTCTCTCTCTCTCAAATAATAAATCTTTTAAAAATATAGAAATTATCTTTAAAAAAAGTGATTTGGGGGGCGCCTGGGTGGCACAGCGGTTAAGCGTCTGCCTTCGGCTCAGGGCGTGATCCCGGCGTTATGGGATCCGAGCCCCACGTCAGGCTCCTCTGCTATGAGCCTGCTTCTTCCTCTCCCACTCCCCCTGCTTGTGTTCCCTCTCTCGCTGGCTGTCTCTATCTCTGTCAAATAAATAAATAAAATCTTTAAAAAAAAAAAAAAAAAAAAAGTGATTTGGTGTCCCCCCTCTTGAGTATGTCATTCTAGGGATACCTGACTCTGGACCGTGGCTACGGGTTCAGGGAGCAGACGTGTGTGCGTGCATGCACGCATGCGTCCACGTGTGCGTGCACACACAGGGAGGGGCAGAGGCAGCGGGAACGGGTGTGCTATTCCTGCTTTTCATCGCGGCCTTTCGGCGGGCTGAGTGCAATGCTGACAGCTTTTTCTCTCATCTGGACAGTCAAGAAGAAATCTTCTCCTGGCCTCAAACTGAGCAACCTAATGAACCTGGGCAGGAAGAAATCAACGTCGCTGGAGCCTCCGGATAGATCCCTCGAGACATCCAGTAAGAACCACCTGTGGGCCGCAGGCTCAGCCACTGGCTGGGAGCCTGGTTCCGGGAAGGCGGCTTGGTGCCGACAGAGGTTTTGGGTCTCGCTTTAAGCATCGCTGGGGATGGCAGCCCTGCACCTCCGTTCCTGTCCGCCCTCACTGTGGGTAGTTCCGTGCGTGCCCGCGGCTTCCGTCTTGCTGGGTGCTGGATCCTTTGTGCAAGTGACCGGTCATGGGCTGCGTCCTCCCAGGGGTCTTTCAGCAGTTAGGTTCCTTTGATGAGTCTTGAAGGAGCATGGCAAGCCGAGCTTGGGGAAGGGGCCAGGCAGAGGGAGAACACAGTCCTGGGAGCTCACAGCCGGAGCACGATGGTGGCTTCATACCGCAAAGCCGCACGCTGTGTGGCTGTAAGGACTCGGGGGCGGAAAGAACATTTTCCGCTCCGAGGTCAGGGGGAAGGGGGCTTTCTGGGCCTGAGCCCGGAAGGTGGGGCAGGAGCTGAAGGGGCTGCGGTGGCACCCCGGGCAGGAGTAGGACTCAAAGATGGGGACAGTGAGATGGACTAAAGGGACGACAGAAGCCCACGTTGCTGGTACAGAGGGTGTGTCTGGCTGCTGCTGGCTCACAGAGGTCCTCTCTACTCCCCTCAAAATATCCGGGGGGAGCCTTGGTCTGGGCTCCCAACCTGGGACTTGCTCTAGCTCTTCCCGGGGCCCGAAGGCTGCTACTGTCCACCTCCAGGCCTTTTCCTCTTCCTCGTGGAGCCCATGTCCCAGCCTTGGGCTCCTTTCCCTGTCCCAGTCCGGTTCCGGTTTTTGAGGCTGGCAGGGTGGGAGGGTGGCATGGGAAGCCAGCAGACGCGGCCTCCCTTGGGAGCCCCTTGCTTCTCTGGCCAGGAGACCTGAGTCGTGACCAGCTGTGCCAGCCCTGCCTGCAGGCTCGGGGGGCACGGTGTCTGGCACAGAAAGCTGGTCTCAGGGAGTCGCTGGGAGATGTGGCTGGATTATTGCTGGGAGTCCTCCAGCAGAGAAGTATGCTCCTGTCCCCTGGGGCCAGAGAACATAGCTGCTCTCCTTCCCCAGACTCGGCATCTGCGCTCCCTGCTTTCTTGACCCAGAGTTCTCTTCGGTCCAGAGAACTGTGATGGGGAAGTGGGCCACTTGCCTGGATGAGCCAGAATTCCTAGGTCTTGGGCTTGAATGCTTCTACTGTGCTGCTGTTCATGTGGCTCTGAGAAACTCCTGATCCCCGCTGTATGCCCAGCACTGGGTGGGTGGGAACGTGGCCGTGCACTGTGACCTGTCACATGGCTTCGTACCCTGGGCCCTGGAGGTGAAGGTGGCAAGTTCCTGCTCGAGCAGCTCAGTGTCCGCTGGGGGAGACTGACATGGAAGAAGGTCTCACGGTTCTGGGATCCAGGGGTTCCGAAGGAAGGCAGAGCAGAGCATGCAGGACCCCAGGAGGGTCAAGCAAGGCCAGCTGCATTTGGGAGGATGAGAGGGAGTCGGCCAAGGGGAGGAGGGCTTTGCAGGCTGAGGCTGAGTGATCCGGTGATGGAAAGGCTGTTGGGGACACTGAGGAAGCTAAGGCTGTAGAGGCCAGGGATCTGAGTGCACCTGCAACAGGGTGACCCAGCTGGGGACCTTCCTGCACGCGGCCTGGGTGACCAGGGACGGGGAGGAGGGCTGCTGCCAGCAGGGGCATGAGGCTGGAGAGCCATGTCCTGCACGCATACCCAGCCAGCCTGCTCTAGCCAATGACACAACTCCCTCCCCTCGGGCCAGACCTAGTCCGAAACCATGCAGCCCCCTTTTCAAGGGTCTGGCTGCGTGCACAGAGGCAGGGAAAAGAATGTGCTGAGATTCCCAGCCTCCTTGGGGTGAGAAAGCTCCTTGGGCAAAGCATGACAGGTCTGGGAACGGAGATTTGGGGGAGATTCTAGGAAGCCCGGAGGTGGTGGCAGCCGTGGACGCCCTTGTCCCCTCCTGCAGGTTACCTGAACGTGCTGGTGAACAGCCAGTGGAAGTCACGCTGGTGCTCCGTCAGGGACAGTCACCTGCACTTCTACCAGGACCGGAACCGGAGCAAGGTGGCCCAGCAGCCGCTCAGCCTGGTGGGCTGTGAGGTGGTCCCGGACCCGAGCCCTGACCACCTGTACTCCTTCCGCATCCTCCACCGCGGCGAGGAGCTGGCCAAGCTCGAGGTACTGCCGGCCTGCGGGGGGGGGGGGGGGGGGGGGGGGGGGGGGGGGGGGGAAGGGAAATTTCGGGTGAAGAAATAAGCCCNCTACAGTCGGAGAGGCCGTGTAGCCCTGCGTTTTTGTTTGTTTGTTTTACTCCCTTGCATTTTACTTCTTTGCATTTTTAAAAAAATTTCCATTCCCTTTCTGACCTCAGAGCGGTTGTGTTATAGGAAAGGGACAATGAGCTACTTCCCGCACTGAGGGCAGGAGTATTTATAACTCCCGGAGCTGCTTGAAAATCCTTCTGGGGATTCACAGTGGGTCTGATTTGGTCTGTGTATCACCAGATGGGGCCCCGTATGCGGAGACCACGATTGTTAGGGCTTATCTGGGGGAACAATGAGGTCTGTGATACAATGTTTCTCCCACTCCCCACCCTGTTTGATGTGATGTTACATTTACAAAAATAAGAGATGACCTAATGCCTTGCATTGAGCAGGGGCAGGCCTGAGCCAGGGTTCTTGACACGCAGGGAAGCACCCTCCCTGGCTCACCCCTGTTCACCTGGTCCTTTCCCTGGGGGTCGTCCTCCAAATTGTGCTCCAATACTGCCCTCTGGTGGCTCAAAGCTCCACATACCAGTTGCTTCCCGGAGGGGAACCCGGGGACAAGCTTGTGTTCTGATGCCAGATACCTGCTCAGTAATGTTGAACAAGACAGATACGCTCCCTGTCACGGCATCTGGATTCTGGCGTGAGAGTGAGATGTTATTCAATGAATTACCCAGTGGATGACGTAGTTACACTTGCTGGGAAGCCATGGGGTGGGTGCTGTGAACTGTGGAAAAGCCCCACAGGCTGGGGGTGTGCGCGATGAGGCTGCAAGGGAAGAAGGGTTGATCCTCAGAGCAAGGGGGGACCCTGGAGGGTTGCAGGGGATAGTGGCATGCTCTGTTTGGGATTGCAAGATGCTTCCTCCAGCTGCTGGGCAGGGGAAGGGCTGGAAAGGCCATAAGAAGGGCCACACTGAGACCAGTAAGGAAGCTGTCACACTTGAGCAGAGCAGAGAGGGTGGTGGCTGGAGCTAAGGATGCCCACGCAAAGCTGGATGGAAGCGCCTGCTGGAGAAGGAATGGGAGACGACAAGCAGCTCCATGTCCAGCTCTGCTCACAGCTGCCTCTCTGATGAAGAGTAGTAGTAGACGGGTCACGCCGGCAAGGCAGCTGTCTCTCCTCCTGAAAGTAAACCTGGAGTCTTTATAGAATGCCCCGTGTTTTCTCATTAAAAAGGCAAGAAACAGTGTTGGCATTTTAATAGATGCCCAATGTGTTTGATTAGACCGCGTTGTCCCCTGGAAGAAAACAGGCTCCGGCGTCACTGGGATTTACTTCATTATTTATCAGACCCAGTTGACTTGGGGTCACGTATTTAAGATACTCTTTATTGCAGGACTGTACTGAAACTAAACAAAAATAAATTTGAATTTTGCTATTTCTTAGGGATCTAGTGTTGTATATACAGATAGGGTGATAGGCGGCCATGGGATAGTTTATAAAATAGAGGCATCAACCTAAAAGGCATGCTGTCCAGGCTCATTAGCCTTCTAGAAATACATGTCCATGAATCACATTTGGTACTTGGGACAGGTGTCTGCAGCATCACTGAGGGGGCATCGAGGTATCCCCGGTGGCAGGAAGTGTTATCTGGGGGCACAGGGATGAGCTAAGCTAGTGACAGTGAGGGCACGTGGGCCCCGCCTCTCTCCGAGGCCTGAGCATCAGGGCGGGGGTGCTGCTGGCCTGGCCGGGAGCACGGGGCACCAGACGGCACCCTCCAGCTTTGCTCATGTCCCTCTCTGCCTCCTCCAGGCCAAGTCTTCTGAGGAAATGGGCCACTGGCTAGGCCTCCTGCTCTCTGAGTCGGGCTCCAAGACAGACCCGGAAGAATTCACCTATGACTACGTGGATGCTGACAGGGTGTCCTGTATCGTGAGTGCGGCCAAAACCTCTCTGCTGTGAGTGTTCAGGGGCTTCACGGCATCGCACCCTCCCATTCCAGCCACTCGTCAAGACATGGGCCCAGGCTGGCCTCTGTGGCCTGTTCCATCCTGCAGGGCAGCAGCTGAGAACCCAGGGTCAGCCCAGTTCTACCCAGCAGTGGGAAGCCCGGGCCCGGGAGGAGCCAGGAGCTGAGCCAGGCCTGGGGCCGGGGTTGGGTGGGTGAACGGCACCCTCGGCCTGGGGGGACGCTCTGCAACTCCTCACGGCAGAGTTGGTGCCTTTCCCGACCATCCGCCTTCCTTACTGCCGATGTCCCGCGAGTCCTAGCGCACTCCGGAATAAGCAGGGTCCGGACTTCTGCTTTCCAGGCAAGCAGACTGGGCTCGGGGAGAAGCACTCCTGGGTGGTTGGGGGGGGCTCTCGTGGAAGCTGGCCGAGCCGCTGCAGTGGGATCCATTTTTCTGTGTGCAAAAAAGGGGAAGTGCCTGGTCTGGGCTGCCCAAGTGCATCGTGATGATGACGTGAGAAAGGATTTCGTGGTTGGACGAAGGTCCTGAAAGGGAGGAATCCAGGCAGGAAGGCAGTAGGATCCGGAGAGGAGGGAGGTGTCTGGGGCAAGGGAAGTTTGTTTTCCTAGAAGAGAAATTCAGAACTGGGAGTTCCAGTAAGAAGGCCCTGGGAAGAGAGGGAAGAGACAGCCCTAAATAAAGGAGTTGAGAATGAGGTCAATGCTGGTGCCCAGGTCCCCTGCACCTCCCCTCGTTGTCATGAATTCTTTGAGACTGGTGGCTTTCACTGCCCTGTCCTCATCCCCCTCTCACTGCGTCTTGCCGGGTTTTCCAGGCTGATGCAGAGAAAGTTCTCAGAGCCGAACACTTACATCGACGGCCTGCCCAGACAGGACCGCCAGGAGATGCTGTATGACGACGTGGAGACATCGGAGCTGACGGCCGTGGTAAGGACCCAGGCTGGGCAGCCACCTGGGCTGTCCCGTCCTCCCTGCCGCCGAACCTTGATGCCAGAGATCAGCAGATTGTCCCTAAGACGGGCGGACTCCAAGTCGCCTGCAGGGTCTAGGAACCTAGCACAAGGAGGCTGTCTTGTGTGCGGTACACCTGGCATGGGGACTTGTCTAGCTCAAATAGCTGGGGAACCACGCCGGGCAGTGTGAGGGGTAGGAGGAGTGGTGTCGGGATCAGGAACAGGGACATCATTAACCTCTCCGGCCCCAAGTGATAGTGAACAATCATAGTGACAGCAGGTTCCATGCACTGGGCACTGAACTCTGCTGTGCTAAGGGCTTCTGTGGGTTATCTCATTTAGTCCTAACCGCCCCAGAAGGAGTTACACTAGTCTCTTTCCAGATCAAGAAATGAGATTCAGGAACAGTAAATGCTATGTCCTGGGTCTCCCACCTCCTGAATGGCAATCCCAGGACTTGTACCCTGGCCTTTTAAGTCCAGCTCAATGGAAGCTTCCCCAGGAGGCGGGTCCTGTGAACTCTAGCACGAGGCAGGGACAGGAGGCAAGTCTGGCGCCCCCTCCACAGCCCAGGGAGCAGAGGCCTGGTGAAAGCCCCTGTCTCTCCTCTGCAGGTGGAAACTCCCGAGGAAGCGGCCCCTGGGACAGATGCTCCGAGCGAGTCCCAGCCTGACCGAGTCTACCTGGACCTCACACCTGTCAAGTCCTTTCTGCACAGCCCCAGCAGTGCACAGGCCCGGGCCCAGTCCCCACCGCCACCCCACCTGGACCCCCCAGCCGAGGCTCTCCCTGCAGACCCGGGCCCTGCCCCAGACGAGCCCCTGGGAGAGTCTCCAGAGAGCCCCGAGTTGCAGGTAAGGCTGTCCCCCAGCAGGGAAGCTGGTCTCACCTTGGCCGCCCCTGGGCCGGCTAAGCCGTGTTTGCTTTCTTCCGAAGCAGACGCCGCGGCAGGAGAGTCCAGAGCCCGAGGAGCCTTCCCCGAGAACCACAACCGTCAAAATCCAGACCGAACAGCAGAAGATCTCCTTCCCGTCAAGCTGCCCCGACACTGCGGCCGTCACCCCAGCTGGGGCCAGTCCACCTGTGAAGGACAGGTTGAGGGTGACCACTGCAGGTGCCTGAGCTAGAAAAGAGTCGAATGTTTTGGAAATGGCTCAGAGAAGTTAGTCCAGTTCCCTCCCTTTCAGACGAGGAAGCAGAGGTTCAGAGGGGTGAAGGGACTTGCCCAAGGTCACACAGCAAAGAAAGTGTGGGCCCAATTTCTTTGTCTATCCCTGCCAGGTTGGCCTCGTGTTCAGCTGACCCAGTGCCAGAGCCCCGGGTTGTCTGAGCCTGCGGGGGGGAGGGGGGTGCGGTTGGGATGGCCCTTATGTGCCCCCCTCACTGACCTGGGGCTTCTCCTCTCTGCGTCCGTAGAGATCAAACTTGGCAAGAATAGGACAGAAGCTGAGGTGAAGCGGTACACAGAGGAGAAGGAGAGGCTGGAGAAGAAGAAGGAAGAAATCCGGGGGCACCTGGCTCAGCTTCGGAAAGAGAAACGGGAGCTGAGAGAGACTGTGTTAAAATGCACAGGTAAGGGGCCTCCCAGGTGGAGAAGGTCCGGCTGGGGCCTTGGGCTCTCCGTGGGAAGAATCCACATCTGTACACCTGCCTACGGCCTGTGAGCATTCGCCCCATCCGTCTCTGGGGCGAGTGGGTGCTCCCCTGCCCAGTCCTCCCCCCGCCCCAGCCCCATCCTGTCTGAAATGTTGCTGTTCTGTACGGAGACCCTCTGACCTGTCAACAGGACCAAGAGGGAGCAGGCAGAACTGGTTAGAGGAGGAAGTCTCTAAAAATTACACGTTTAGACCTTAATGTTTTATTTTCACTTAAACATATTCCATCTTTTAATGTGGTGCCGAGGCCTATGCCGGAGACGCAGGCCAGCTCACGGGTGTTCCGGGTCACCTTTCCTGCATTAACCACACCCAGCATCTCCAGTCTTCATTTTGTTAAAGTGAACAAACATTTAAGACTCTTTCAAAGAAATCAGAGTCCTTGTGGCTGAGTTTCCAGATCGCCCCCAGCCCCCAATCACTCAGCAACCACCTCCTAGAAGAAACCTGCCTTTTAGGGGACCTGTTGAAGCACTTACCTCATTTACATAGAGTCCACCTCGGTGCTTATGTAATATGTAAATTGCAGAGTTGCACGCGCAAGTGATGGAAGCAAGTTTGGGGACAACCCCAGCTGATTCCTCGGAAGCTTCGAACATGACTGTGCTCCCATGACCTTCCTCCACCAGGGTCTCCCACTTTCTTTGTCCTAGAACAGCCTTATTGAGATACAGTTCACAGACCATACAACGGCCCCATTTACGGTATACAAGGCCATGGTTATTACTATCTTCCCAGCTCTGTGCCACCAGCACCAGTCACCCTCAGAACACCTCCCCGCCCATACTCGTTAGCGGTCACTCCCCAGCTGCCCCCTGTCCGCTCCCTAGACAACCCCTAATCTGCTTTCTGACGGGGCTGGGTTTCCTTTCTGCCCAGCCAAGACTGTAGAGCTGGGACGTGTGCTCACAAGCATGACCAGAGGCTCATCCATGACAGTCCTTACCAACCTGGAGCGCGAGCTGGGCGGTGAGGCAGAGCCGGGGAGCCCTGGCCCTTTCTCTCCCACGTGGAGTCTCTGGGCAGGAGAAGAGAGAATTTCCACTACGGTTTATTCTGCTGGCAAAGTGGCCCTGAAGCTCCTAAGTTGTTAAGGCCACAGAGCCAAAGATTGTAATTCTCAAAGTACGGCTACTGACCGCTGATACAGGGTCCAGGTTCCAAAACCATCAGTAACATCTTGTCAGCTCGTTCTCCATGAAGTTTTCTTAAACAGCGGCCCCTGTGCCTGCTTGTCCTTGGACAAGGGCTGACAGGTGACCACGCACCCTCGGCTTAGAAAGAGAGCATGCGTCATCTCAGTGGCTGTTGGCTCAGGACTCCGCGGTGAATCCGTGTGGCACCGTGGTTTCCCCTAGCAGTGAGCTCTGGGCCATCACTTCCTGGTGCTCTAGGACCAACCTGAGAACTCCAGGGTGAGAATAAAACAGGACTGAGGAAGTGCCAGGGCTGAGGACCACTGCTCCCGGTCGACTTGGAGAAGCCCGGAGTACTTAAGGATTGAGACTGTGTGGGGCAGGTGGAAATAGCCCAGCCATCCTCCAAGGGTCATTAATAGAGCTGCTCTCTCCCTGGGGGTCTGCTGCAACAATAGCAGGTATCAAAACAACAGAGCCCCGAAGAACCTACCAGAAGTTTCTATACCTCAGACCCATACCCTCTGGTGAAGGCAGAGCTCTCTTCCCCCAGAGCATTCTGCAGCCTTTTCAGAATGCTCACGCAGGACCCAGCTCTGAGGGCTGGAAGCCAGAGCTGTGCTCCACACCCAGCTGGGGGGGCCGTTCCCTGCAGCCAGCTTAATTCCCTCTGCAGACAAGGGAGTCCTGGCCAGCCTGGAGCAAAAGCTGAAGGAGATCGACGAGGAGTGCAGGGTCGAGGAGAGAAAGCGTGTGGACCTCGAGCTCAACATCGTGGAGGTGAAGGACAACCTGAAGAAGGCGGAGGCCGGGCCCGTGACACTGGGCACCACTGTGGACACCACCCACCTGGAGAACGTGAGCCCCCGGGTGAGTGGCGGGAGTCGTTCCTCTGCGCCGCCTGCAGGGTCTCCTGGAGCGGAGTTGGGGGGAGTGGGTCACATGTCCTGCCCCTGGCTCAGGCTTCGCTCTTCTCTTACCGCTACAGCCCAAAGCTGCCACCCCCACCCCTGCCCCAGACTGTACCCCAGTCAACTCTGCAACAGCGCTCAAGAACAGGCCTCTTTCGGTCATGGTCACGGGCAAAGGCACCGTCCTCCAGAAAGCGAAGGTAAGCGGTCACACCCAGCCTCCTGCAGGCCCACCAGGGGACGGCAAAACTGTCGCTAAGGTGAGGCCTGGCTTCTGCCCCAGGTAGCACTTCCCGGCTTCAGGCACCGGTTCTGAGAGGGCTCTGCGCTCACCCAGGGGCCGGGCTGCGCTGCGCCTTTGGCTCACTCTTTGTCTCTGACCAACCAGAAAGGCATGAGCACCGGGTTCAGGTGTTCTTACCAGTCAGCCTGAGGACACTTGATCCTGCAACTATGTACCACTCGATTATCTGTAGATTATCCAGGTTGACAGCCTAAGTTCAGAGACAGGCTGTGACTGGCCAGTTTTCAAAATTAAAGAGTCAGGGATTCTAAAGGCCTTCTGTCATTAAAAGGAAAGAAACAGATTCAGACAGGCGATAGGATTTGCCTAAAGCCCCCCAGCCAACTGAGAGCAGAGGCTTGGTAAGGTGTAAACAAGGGTGGAACGCCCTTCCTGGGTTCCTCCCTGAGGCTAGATGAAAAGTGGTATCTCTCACAGTAAATAACATGCCTAGAGCAAACTCTGCTCCTGATTTCTGTCCTGCCTGCCTGCTGGAGAGATTTTGAGGCACCTGCACCAATGACTATGAAATCCACACGAGCACGTGAGCTGCTGCTCCCTCACAAGTCACTCCCAGCACACGGCCGTGCTCTAGCCTCAAAACCTCTGAGCAGGTGCCCCAAATTGCGACTAGACAAGGGTTGACACGTATCTGCCATCTCTATTCCTAAATGCTTCTGGGCTTCAGAGAAATATTTCTCCTTGCATTGTTCTATGTAGATGGGGGTTGCTACGGAGGATAACTAACTTTCTTCTTGGGGCGGGGGTGCTGGTATTTGAACGGCACTCTAGGAATGGGAGAAGAAAGGAACAAGTTAGGAAACAAGCTTCATGATCTAAAGACTCTCCTGCCAGCATGGACCTTGGTGACAATCCTGCTTCATTAAAGTCTACGTTAAAGCAGCAACTCTGTGAAAAGATGAGTCTGCTCAGGAGGAGGACGGACTCTGGTACTCTGGGTAGAGAGCGCTGGCCAAGAGGAGGCTCTGCCCGTTTTCAGAGAGAAGGCTTCTCTGGAGACCTACCTGCTCCTGGAGGGAAACAGGACATTGTTGTATTTAGGGGTATTCTGTGTTTCTTCATCAGCTGTTTTGTCAAGCTTTTTAAGGAGTGAAAAAGCATCTGATGGTGGGACTTTGGTGGAAAAGAAATCAAGGTAGCAGGAACCCTGGTCCACTGGCCCCGTGGCTTTGGTGACCAAGGAGACCTCACTCATCCAAGCGTCCACTTCTCTCTAACATTAGCAGCTCCGACGGAGTCTTTCGTGGTTTTAAACCGCATCGCTACCACCTGTGCGAAGCCCTCCATGACATGCTTTTCGGGAAACAGGAACAGAGGAGAATATTTGGGACCAAGCTGAGGTGCTGTCCCCACTAAGTTAAGGACTTTTTTTCAGCCTAAAGCAGGCCTGAATCAATTGCTTTTAAAGAAAATTTTAAATGATGCTGTATTATATAGAAAAAAATGTTTAAAATCCTGTAATTTAGAACAGCAAAGTGTCTTTTTCAGATTTAAAAGTACCTTTTTGAGGTCTTTTTACATCACTGTAGGAGGAAAGATTACCCAGTGTTTACATATGCAGTCCTGTGGCCTGGCCGTTTTTAGGGGAAAAGTTCTATTGCTTAGTGCTCTAGGCCCCTTCCAAGAAAAACGTGGTGAATGCTGTTTCGGGTTGATGCTCTTCTCCTCCTAAGATCGGCAGTACTGTTCTTTGTGTCGTGTCTTCTGATGCAGTGCTTTGTGTGTTTTTAACACCGATTGAAACATTTCATCTGTCGTTCTGGCTTCTTCCTGGGGCTTGTCAATCAGCGTCCCCTAACGCTGCTTCCGGAGAACTAAAGGTCTTTTGATTTCTGTTGTCTTCCTAATCCCAGGGCATTTATTTCCTTTGTCATATACACTTGGTGTCCTTTACCAAGTGGCGAATTCAATTTTTTTTTAATAAAACGTTACTTATATTTTGGGGTTTTCTTGTAGTTCATGGAATGGCTTGGGGCAGTGCCTGGTAGACGTCTACCTTAGGGGGGAAACATCTTGGTTATTTACACACTGAAGTTCAAAATATGTGCAGTAAAAACTGGTAGAACTGCAAGGTGCAATCCTAGCAGGCGACTTTAAGCCTCCTTAAGCCGCAGGGGTAAGGCTGGAAGAGGATTTTCCCAGGATAACACAAAGCAAACACCTATGACGATCAGTTTCTGCAGATAAGTGGCTGAAAACCCATACTCCTAAGTAATGAAACATACCAATACTTGGAAGGTGACCTAAGGAGTAATTAAGAAAGCTCCACGCATGAATGTGTTTATTTTAAAAAGGCCTTAAGTTTAAAGAATATGAATTTTCGATTTTATAAAGTTAGCACAGTTCTAGTACCAAATGTCCAACACAAATCACAGAAGAAAAACCAAATCTCATTTTTTGGACAAGGATGAAAAAAACCAATATTGGCAAGTGAAATTCAACAGTGTTTAAAGAATCATGCTTCATGACCAGATCATGTTTATCCAAGGAAGCAAAGTGATTCAACAACTGAAAATATACTAAGGGCCCATTTATGATATGAACAGGTTCAATGTGAAAAACACTCTTAGCAATCTAGGAAGAGGAATAACGTATTCCTAACCTGATGACGTAGAATGGTGGGAGATCCCTTCAGGTCCAGAAACACATAACACTACTTTTAAAAACATTATTCTGGAGGTCCTAGACACTGCAAACTGACAAGAAAAAGTACTCGTGTAAACATCAAAAGGAAGAGATGAGTCTAACTATCTTTCTAGAAAAGAGAATTAACTATTAGGATTAGAGCAGCCTCAAGTTGGCTGGAATCAGGATCATTCAGAAAATAAAAGACTGATGACCTGTTTGCAGGGTTTTAATTTTTCCAAGGAGAACACATTTATGTTGCTTGTGTAATTAAAGGCCAGTTTCTTTTAAAAGAAAGGAATTCCCTCTGCCACTGCTGGGGCACGGAGAGGGTTAAACTATTCAGGGGCACCTTCCCTAGAAAAGGTTTAAAAAAAAAAAAAAGGCTTGAGGGCTGGGACCTAAAAAACCTTTCACCTGCCTTTAATGTGTAAGCCCAGAGCTCACAGTTCTGTGTTTTTTTCCCTAAGTTGAAGCAATTCAAATGGGATTCCAAACATCAGCCCGGACCCAGACAAAATGATGAAACTGCTGTCAATTAAAAGACAATAGGTTCCTGTAAGTTCTTTGACATCGCTTCTCAGCACCTGCCAGGTGGACACGTGACCCTGCTCTGACGTCACCTTCTACCACAGGGGAGGTAGTAACTAGAGTGAAAGTGACCTTTCCTTTGTAATGTCTAACAATACAGTCGGATGACCCCTGCCAGTACTTAAAGTAGCCTTGAACAATTTGCATGTAAAACGTTTACATTATTTACATTAAAAAGAAAAGTCAGGATAAAGTGTCTGGTTTTAGGTCGCAGCTCTACAAAGATTTCTACCGAGAACGCAAATCCAAACCACATAACCAAGGGGAAGAATTGTTTCCTAAAGACTGCAGGGGTGAGGACCTAGTTTGCCAGAAATATATCCCAACTGAGCCTTCTTGCCACACGGGTCCTGTTAAATAACCAACATCATTTCTCGAAATATTCCTTTCAAAACTAGACATGAAAAGGAAAACCACCTAGACAGCATAACATCGATGCTTCTAAAAGCCCGTACCCTCTAAGTTTCTTTGTTGTATTTAAGAATTCCACCTCCTTGTCCTAATAAAAAAACAAGCAAGCAATAAGCCCCCCACAATTAGCCCCCTAAGTGATCTCTCAAGGAAGCCCCTCCAAGGGAAAGTAGCTCAGGAGCCGGGCCAATGTCCCCTGGCCCCTGGAGACCAGGGGGTTTGTGTGCTTGGCCCCTCCCCCATAGTCAAACAAGTTGGTTCCTGGTCACAGTCCAGTCTGGAGTCTTTCTAGGTCTTTGCCACGCACAGATCCAGTCACAAATGCCACTCAAGCCCCTTCTCAAACTAAAAGCAAATGCACTTGCACATCTTTGGGAAAGGATGTGTGAAAAGGTCCACAGTCTTTCAGTCTCGAGACCCCACGGCTTCCGTGGTCCAGAGGACCCTCCAGAGCACGCCCCCTGCTGAGCACCACCGCCCCAACAACATTCTGCTGAGCGTTTCTTGTGGGCAGAGTGAGCTTCAAACAGGCCATCGAAAGTCTCCAAGCGCCTTTGTTTCTCCTCGGGGGGAAGCTGGCAGAGGAGACCAGGGCACACCCAGGTACAGAAAGTCAATATTTACTTACATGTCAAGACTGTCGACAGCTGTATTAGTGGCAGAATCAGCTGCTGCCCTGTCCCCAAGCAGCACGGTCCGCCATTGGGGCAGCTCTTCCCTGGGGCGAGAGACGTGGGAGGGAGGGGTCCGCAGGGACCTGGAGGCGCTGCTCAGAGGACCCCGGGAGATGGGATGAGGCCGGCATGCTCTCAGCGCGCGGGCGGCCCCGGCCTGCTGGGCAGTTGCTGGGAGGGGTAGGGCTGCTGCCCTCTTGCGGGCTCTCTGCGGGAGCCGCGTGCCTTGGGGGCATCTCCTCGCAAGGACCCTGGGAGAGAAGTGGACCTTGAGGACAGGAGTAGTGTCTGAGTCCTCTTACCAGGGGCCAGCCTGCGGGCCCCTGCATGCCTCTCCCCTGCTCCACAGCCCAAGCAGAAGTGCCAGATCAGAGCCCCTCTCTGACTGCCCTTCAGGTCCACTCCCCGCCCCCGAAGCCACGCTGTGCCAGCGGCTGAACACCAAGGCTCCAAGGGGCGTCTGCTTCTGGTCGCTGGATATGTATGGGTGAGTGGGGAGACCCACGCCCACCATCCATCGCATATCTGATAAGCAGGAACCAGCGTGGGCCCGTAATGCTGCCCACCGTGGCTGGCTGGCTCGTTCAACCCCTGCGCTCCGGGACCGGGTCTGCTCTCTGCGCGACCCACCAGAGCCTCCTTCCGTCCTCCCCTCTGCTGATGGCCGCTCCTCCCATTTCACTGAGCAGAGAGAACCGCTCAAAAAAGAACTCCTGCCAGCCTCCACTACTCTCTCCCCGCCTCCCCGCATCTGTGCCCCCGTCCTGTCTTCCAGCCCCGCACCCCCCCAAACTAGGCTTCCCTTGAGACCCTCCTCCCAGCTGCTGCTATTTTCCTCGGCTATGCCTAGCACCGACACACTACCAGGTGTAGTTGTTCCTGCGCACGGGCACAGGCGCTCCAGGAGGGCAGAGCTGCTCACTGTCTGTTCACCACTACGTTCCCTGCACTTAGAACGGCGCCTGGGATGTGGTGGCCCCCATACATGTTTCGCACGGGAACGAACAAAGGATTGCCGAGCGAATGATCTTGACCCTGCATTCAGCTGAGTCCCCAGGGCTCAGCAGGGCTCAGGCCCCCCGCTCCCCGCCCCCACCGGCAGCGCGGGCGCCCCACTCACGGTTCCCACAGTGGGGGCCCTGCCAGCCGTCCCGGCACTCGCAGCGGTAGCTCCCATTCTGCAGGACGCAGGTGCCCTCGTGCAGGCACGGGCTGGGCTTGCACAGGCTGACCGGCCGCTTGGCTTCTACAAGGGAGAAGGTGCCCAGCAGGCCCGGCCTGGGTCAGCCACAAGGCCCCCTCCTCTCAGGAAGCCCAGGACAGAGGTGAGGCCACAGGGGGAGCGTCTTACACACCTCCGTGTTTCCGTGGGCCCTGAAGCAGCAGCTTGGAGGTTAGTGCATGGTGAGTAGACCACACTGCTTGGTTAGGTCAGAGCCCCAACTTCCACCCAGCTCTCCCGCTGCATAGACGCTCTCCCTCTGAAATGTGCTGTGCACACAGCAGCGTTTACCGTGACCAATACACTTTTAAAAAGGCAGGAAGGAGGTCACTGGCAAAAGGATGCCTTGGGGTCAGGCTGGCCTGACGGTGTATGTTCCTAGCTCTGTCGTTCACCATAGGTCGGTGTCAACCCGGGCCCTTAGATTCCTGGGGGAATCTGTAGGTATCCAAACAAGGTCTTCTGTTCAAATGAGCAAAAATTCTCAAGTTTGGCTATCCTTGCAATGATGCACCTGAGGGCTCAGGCTGAGATTCCCACCCACCCCGGAGGGGACAATGAAGGGCGTGGATCTCCCCACTCACCCATACATATCCACTCGAGGAGTGCATCCTGGTGGTACCGCAGGTCTGCGTAGCTTGCCACGTGGATCAGGGAGTCCCGGGGACCCGCGAGCCTCCGCAGAGCCTCCCTCAGGACAGGCCCCACGCCCACCACCAACACAGAGACACCATTGTTCCTCAGCTTCTGGACAGGGACAGCAGCGTCCTCTGCCCCCATCCCGCCTGTGAGCAGCACCACAGCCTTGGGGACACCAGGCCGGGCACCCCGCTGGACAGTCATCACTTTGTCGTAGACGTGCAGCAAGGCTGTGCCTGCCGAGCCCACCCCGCCCAGGTAGGGGGCCTGGCTCATGGCCCGCAGCACCGCAGCACGGCCGAGATGGGTGTCCAGCCCGAAGGCTGTCTGGACCCGGCTGCCGTACACCACCAGGCCGACCTGTGTCACGTCCGGGTTCACATCAAACTGCAGCGTGAGGCTTCTCACGAAGCTCTGCATCTGGGCGAAGTTCTCGGACCCCACGGAGGCTGAGGCATCCAACATGAAGAGGAGGTCCAGTGACTGTGCCTGGCAGCCTGTGGGGACACGCAGGTGAGCCTCGGGGCAGACTCTGCCCAGCAGTGCCCCTCCTCTGGACCAGCCAGCAAAAGAGGGACCGCTCTGGGTTGGGCCAGCCAGTCCGTCCCCTGCAGTAGCCGCCCTCCACCCTCTCCTAAAATATCAGGACACCTGAATGCCAGGCTAGACCACATTCCCAGACTCCCTGGCAGATCGGTGTGGCCATGTGTCTAAGTTCTGATTGGATGTGGTTGGAAATTGTACAGTTTCCAAAAATCTGTCCTCAAAAGGAAGCTACTTGCCCTCCACTTCCCCTCTCCCCACTTCCTGCTGGCTGAGAAACCGTGACCTGGGGCCCAGAGGTGGAACCACAAGATAGCCCAGCCGCCCTGCGGGCTGAGGTCACTAGCCTCTGAACCGTGAGAGAAACAAACGCCTATCATCTGTAAGCCGTTGAGCTCTGGGGACCCACTGTGACAGAACTTCGCCTGTACCCTCATCCCTCCCACTACTGAGCACCCTCCGTGTCCACACTCTACTCCGGGCACTAATTATACCAAGTGGACAAAGTGGGTCCATGCCTCCCCTCACTGGGCGGGCGGTCTGTGGGGACACAGCTGTGAAACCCACACAGAATCACAAGTCCCGTGAGCAGGCATGGGGGGAAAAAGCAGGGTACTTTGTGGGGGGACCAGCAGGAGCAACCACGTAAGTAGACTGGGAGAAGGGGTCAGAGTAGTGCAAACTGAGGGCCAGGGGGGTGGGGTGGGGGGCTCGAAGGCAGGGCGGGGCCTGAGTAGGCCGCTCCCCCGCCTTCACCCTGCACAGGGGCCTTAGAGAGTCTACAGGACCAGCCATAGGGAGCTCTCAGAAGCCAGTGGAAGGAGTTCAGGGTTTATTCCAAGGCAGAGGGGAGCCAGGGGGAAGGTTTAGGTATAGAGTAAGTGGATCAGATTCACCAGTTTTTAAAAACCACTGCAGCACAGGGAATATCTTAGAAGCTGACAACCAAGAGAAGCCAAGGAGACATGAGGACTACCTGTCGTATGAGACCGAATCCTTGCAACAAAACAAGGTGACTAAGTAAAAACTAAGGAACTCTGAACTAGGGCTAGAGACCTCAGTAAATAATGATGTCTCAGTGTGGCCTCGTTCATTCTGACAAATGTAGCCCGTTAACATCTTACAAGAGGAACCCCCCCACTGCAGAGCGCCGGGACCTCACCTGGCCGTGGCCGGCTGCACAGCTTCCGCCGCAGCTCGGGGATTCGGTGGAACAGGTCCTGTGGGCCCGTGTAGACCAGGACGTGCTTAGGGCTGCCGGTGATCTCCTCCAGCTCTGCCCGCACGGCCTCGGTGCCCACTCCCAGCAGGAGCAGCTCCCGGGCCCTTGCGTGACGCGCTGGGCCGGCCACCTCGTCCTGGGAGGGTGACTCAGTGAGCAGGACCACCACTCTGCGCGGACGGTCGGCGCCCGTCCTGGCGGAGCTCCCAAAGCCCTGCTCTGCCACCTGCCGCAGGGCACTGCCCGTCAGGGTGGCGCCGCCGCTGAAGGCAAGGCCGTCCAGGCTCCCGAGCAGGGCCGGCACGTCCTGGTACTCGCCCACCGGCACCGCCACCGCCAGCTCCCCGCTGTACCGGGCCACGCCCACGCGGGCGCGGGAGTCCTCGCTCAGCGACGCCTGCACAAACCGCTTCACGAAGGCCTTGGCCCGCAGGAAGCCCTCCGGGGTGGTGCCCGCCGAGCTGGCCAGCAGGAAGAGGACGTCGATCCTGCATTCCAGGCTCAGCTTCGGGGCTGCCAGGATCACAGAAACCCTCGGTCACGCCACGGCCCCCTGGAGCACGCACGTTCCCCCCCTGCCCCACCCCAGCCACCGGGTAGGGAGCAACCTCCCTTCCAGGAGCGGACAGGGCAGACACGGGGGCGTCAGGGGCCGGGGGGCGCCTCACGGAGTTCAAGGACGGGGCCAGACACATTTCTCCCTCCTGGCTCTCACTACACGTCTCCATCTGACCACTTTTTAAAAATTAAAATGTAATCTAGAACTTTCTTCCTTTAGGGTTAGTGCTTCCTGCGTCCTGTTTGAGAAATCTTTGTCTATGTCAAATCAGGAAGATAGGCTCCTATGTTCCCTTCAGAAGCTTCACTGCTCTGCCTTTTATATTTAGTTCTGTGATCCAACCGGAATTGATTTGTGTGTAGCTTGTGAGGTAGGGGGTCAAGATTTAGTTCTTCCATATACATCTCCAGTTGACCTAGCACTAGATTTTTTATTACTTAAACATTTTCTATAATAAAAACATATATATGTATTAAAAAGTTATTAACAAGCTCCTACTATATGTCGAGCATCGTTACAAAGCACTTTACATCTACCTTATTTAAAAACTCTCCACAACCCCACAGGTAAAGCCTATTACAATCTTCATTTCCTACCTTTTAAACCTTTAGGCCCCTTGCTCCTTTTCCTGTGAGAGGGGAGATGAGACTGCCCAGAACCAGGCCTCAGAGCTGGACTAGGGTCAGCCTGCAACGGGGCCCGGCAACACTCAGAGCTGGAGCAGTGGCCCAGTCTGAAGCCAGTAAGCCAGCAGCTGCTGGCCTACCCAGGGCACTCCCGCCCACTGGGATCACTTACTCACGGAACACCCAGAGGCTATTTCACATGAAACACAGATCAGTGGGGTGCTTGCAAAGTAGGTAGCTCTGAAACTCAAGGGCCCGTTTCTACCTAGTGGATAGCAGGGTGGGAAGTGGACAGGGGGAGCCCAGGCTCCCCTGCTCCCCCACGGTATATCTTAGAAGTCCCGTGCATACATACCGCAGTTAGCCTCCCCTCCGAAGGCTGGTGGGCAGAGACAGTGGTACCTGTCCAGTCCTTCTGGAACACACGTGCCTCCATTCTGGCAGGGCTGTGAGTCACAAGCGCCTATCAGAGAGATGCCCATTAACAGCCTAGCATATCAGCTCAGACGCATGAAGGGGTTTGATCAGAGGTGCCTCTCCCTCCTTCCCCCAGGACCAGTAGGGACCTAGCCATAACACCAGTGGCAAAGACGGGAAGGAAAGCAAGTGAGGTACGCAGAGGAGGAGCTGGGTGTGGGTGCAAAGGACACTCCGTTCTGGGCTCCATCAGGCCCTGCATGAACTACAGACTCACAGGGGATGTGCCAATGGCCCCCGGACTGTTACAGCCTGAACTGCATCCCTCCAAATCCGTATGTATTTGTCCTAACCCTTAGTACCTTGGAACATGACTATATTTGGAGAGAGGGACTTTAGGGTTCATTAAGGCGAAATGAGGTCATAGGATGGGGCCTAATCCAGTCTGATTTATAAGAAGAGGAAGAGACCCCAGCAAGGTGCACAGAAGGAAGGCCATGTGAGGATACAAGGAGCGGACGACCATCAATAAGTCGAGCAGAGAGGCTTCAGAAGAAACAGAACCTGCTGACACCTTGATCTTGGACTCTCAGCCTCCACCACGGTGAGAAAGTAAATTCCTGTTGCTGAAGCCCCACTCTGTGGTGCTCTGTGACGGCAGCTCTAAGAAACTGCGTCACGTGCCTTCATCGCCACCCGCCTGCCGAGGAGGCCTGCAGGTGGCCGTGACAATGAACTGGTGTTGGACCAAGGCTCCCTAAGGACGAAGGTCTCAGTAGCACCACGGCCACCACACAGGTGTCATGAGACTCAGGGAACAGCTGGTGTGGAAAGGGTCATTCCTCAAGTTCTCCGTGGTGGTTCTTAGCAGCCTCTGCAGACTGACACAGCCAAATGGCGAGGCTTTGGCTCCTGGAGCCCACAAATGTGGCCTCCTCCACTCACTTGGGCACCTTAATTAGCCACGGCAAGCCCCAGTATCCTCCACTAAAAAGGGATGATGAGAACTTGTTTCCGGGTGTTATCGTGAGGATTACATGAGCTAATCCGCGGAAAGTCTCAGCACAAAGCCTGGCATGAAGCCAACACTCTGTAACAGGTGAAGACAGTATTTGTTTTGGATGTGAGGTCCAAATCCTGGGCAATGTCTCTTTCAAAGGGGATATTTCACCCAGGGAACCACAGCCTACAGCAAAATCGGGCCCATTCTGAAGTGTCCTATTCGTGATCCCTTCTGGTCAGTATCTGAGCTCCTTACCAGTCACTGTGAGATGCAGATAATACCACATGACCTCCCTCCTAGAGTTACAGAGAACAGACAGGATCTTCGTGAATTCATGCATCTTAAATTCAAAGGGCTTACTAAGTAGCAGAATGTGGTTACCCCGGAGATGGCGATTTCTGTCCCTTCTACGTAAAAATGTTGATACACTACTCGGTGATCACGTCACTGAAATTAAAGTGTATGCTTCTGGAAGGCAGAAAGTACTGAGGCTCACCCTGAGCACCCAGGCCTGCTGTCCCATCAGCTGGTGTGTCACGGAAACGACCGTGGGGTTCAACAACAGCACCGACACCGGCCTTTAACTGAGCAGCTCCTCTGTGCCAGGTCCTGTGCGAAGCACCACACATGCATGCTCTCATTTCACTGCCCGAGGAGGTGCGTCCTGTAAAGACCCCCTCATTTCGATGGGGGAACTGAAGCTCAAAGGCTACAAGTGACGTAAAGATCGAAGAGCTGGAAAGGGGCAAAGCTGGGACTCAGACCCAGGTCACTGTGCTTCCAAAGCCTTATGGGCTCACACTTTAATTTCTGAGCAAAAACAACCCAGCTTTCAGTGTCTCCTGTGTTTCAGAAGCCAGAAATGTGGGAACTGTAAAACAGGGTGCCAAGGAGGTGAGCGAACCCGGGGCGGGAAGGACCACTGGCTCTGCCCCCAGGAGATGTGCTCCCTGCCTCATCAGGAGGAGCCAATCCGTGAAGGGCCGATGCCAACACGCTTGAGTGTAATTTCTGTGTTCCCAGGTCAGTGGGGTGCACTAGACCCCTGCATGGGGAGCAGGTTGAATGATGCCTAATGGTGTTGCTAAGTCCACCTGTTTGCTTGGGACTTTGTAGCCGATGAAGGGCTTCTGCGGGCGTTCCCTACTGAACCTTCGCTAGGATCCCACTGATGATAGCCGCTACCATACAGAGCAGGGAAATGGGCCTTCCAGACAAGGGACAACCATTATCCCTGTTTTATAGAGAAGGAAACGGAGGCTTAAGCATCTGCCCCAGAGTTTGGTGCCGGATGGGAGGCTTTCTATCTGCAAAGCTGGAGCTCAATGGGCGCCCTTCTCTGCCTCTTGTCAACGCAAGGGGCACTGGTTAAGGAAGGCAATTCCTAAGTCTTCACTCTGTTCTTAGCAAAAAGTACCGCTGAGCAAAGGAGGAACGAGCGCAGCACGAGCTGCTCCTCTGCCTCTGAAATGCCTGTCTCTCTGCCCCAGAGCTGGTTCCCACCCCGCCCTCTGGCCCAGGAACGCAATGCCCCTTTAGAAGAAGCCAGCCGAGTCCCGGGGCCCAGAAAGAGCTAGAGAATCCAAGAGGCAGACTGTACCTGGGCAGGTGGTCCTGTAGCAGGTGGCAGGGTGGGTGAGGAACACTCTCTTCCAGCTACAACCCAAGGGAGTAAATGGTAGAGATCAAAAGTTTAACAGGAAGGCGGAAACCTGGAAGGTTACTTGAACCTCTACAGGCTGACAGAAGATTCCTATGCAGATAGGGGTGAAAAAGACCACCTTGTTTTCTTTGATTCTACCCCAGCTTTTAGCTGCACCCAGGGTGGGGAATGTTTCAAACCACCCAGAAACAATTTTTAAAATGTAAACTGGCTATCATGTCAGAATTTGGAAATAATCTGTGCTCAAAACTCTTCCTATTATGAGTTACTTTCCGGGGCTAGCACCATGTGGGGCGGGGCAGTAAATAGTGGGAATTAGGCAACTGGATTCTGGCTGTGTGACTCCCCCAGGCTGCCCACCAGTGGGGCAGGCTAATTAGGCTCACCTCTAGGGCAGTCTTCCCCGGAACAAAACATCCACTTGGGATAAAAGCCAAGTCAATTACGAAACTCAAGGAGTTGCTGCAACCAGAAGTCTGCCAAACTGCCAGCTCATTAAAGAGAAATCTTCTCCCTCTCCACATCTACCCCTAGTGACTTCATAAAACCGCAAGTCCTAGCCCAGAAAGCTCTGTGGACCCCTCCCAGGCCTGCACTGGGAATCGGCGTGGTTGGAGCAGAGATCGGCCACAGGGCTTTGCCTGGGGCTGCCCATGGCTCCCTCGGGTCTGGACTCTGTGCAAGGCCTTCGCTGCCCACTCTACTTAAAAGTGCAATCCTGCTCCCAGCCACCACTCCCCACCCTGACCCATCTCTTCTTTTTCTCTGTAGCACTTATCACTGCCTAATAGTTTATTTTATGCGTTCATTTCATTTACTGCTGCCTCCTGCCACTGGAGTGTCAGCTCACGAGGGCAGATTTGTTTCTGAGACGTTCATGCTGCCTCCCCAGGACCTGGGAGAGTGCGGGCACACAGGAGGCCCTCAGTGAGTGGGTCCTGAATGAGGGACTTGATGGAGAGTTTACTGTATGTAGGCATCATTCCAGAAGCCTGTAATATTAGTGTACTCATATCAACTCCCACCTGCTCTCCACAACCCTATGGGGTAGGTACTATTATTAGCCCCCTTTCAAATGTAGAAGAAGGGGGTGGGACGTTCCCAGCTTACTAGTGGCCATGTTGGAATTAAAAGTTCAGCAGCCCGACTCCAGCATAAGAGCACAGAGCCATGAAGCGTACCCTACCCACCAGCCTTTCCCGGGGCTCCCAACTCCTAATGCCTCTGCCTGGAGCCACTGGGTTCCTGCATCTTTCAAGACTGTTCAAGCAGCCCCTTCTTCGTGATGTCCCAGGGAGGACAGGCCCCATCCGGGCACCCGAGACACCTGAGGGTGGTCCCTGGTCTTCTTATCCAACACTCCCTCTGGACCACGAGCTTCTTGGGGGCAGCGTCTGTGCCTGTCTCCTCACTGCCTGACTCAGCGCGGGCACTCAGAACATGTTCAGTGGGAAACAAAGAGCTGCCTCCTTTCACTTGAAAGCTTGGGTTCGGGAGAGGACCTCCAGTGGCCTCTGACATGGCCCTATTTCCTCTGACCCAAGTGTAGGGCATGGCCCTTCCCTGCCAAGACAGTCTTTGGACTCTCCATCAGCCCAGCATGGTGGCTCATGGGTTCTCAGCCAATCCATTTCACTGCTGTGTATATCTCCTGAGCTCATCACTGAGGGCAGGCCAAGGGGCACAGATGCAGCTGGTTCAAACACTACCCCTGGCTCTCCAGGAAAGGCAAGAAGGTGGGATTACCAGTTGCTGACCTGCTCTACTGCAGGAAGTCTGGATAAAGTGCCAAGGGATGGTCCAGGAATTTTCCCCAAAATGGCTGACCGCCGAGCAGTAGGTGCTCTAGAATGTCTAAGCTCCAGATCTGACAAGTACTGGATCATCCATGGCCTCCACAACTGGAATTCAACCAAGACCTTAAGCTTCCTGACTCAGCCCCATAAATACAGAAACTAGTATTCAGAGGAACCAAATTATCAGACCACTATCCCAAGTCCAGACCACGGCCCTAGAAGACTAGCTTTGGTTCACTTATGAGCTTTCTAGAACAGGTGTGACCCTGTCAGCCTTGCTCACTATGGGCACCTGGGCAGCGTGTCTACGAGACTCTGCCACTGGGTAGCTGTGAGCTTCCCTGTGACCCCACAGCTCTGTCCCTGCCTCCCTCCCAGGTCTTCTCTGACAGCTGTCACACTTCCTGGCCAAGACCCTAAACAGCTGTCCTCCCTGCAGCAGGTGAGCCCTCTCCACCCAGACACGCCCTCTGGCTCTGACCCCAGACCATGAGCACAAACCTGGAGAAGGGACAGAGTGCCGCCAGCACAGCATCAGTCCCCCGCGATCCTCTCCAGCATGGCACAGTGCCAACAAGCTCCCTGACCGTCTCCAGCGTCTTGCGCTCACAGGGGTGAGGCTGGACCTTGCAGTCTGTGTCCACAGGGCACACCGATGGAAAAGACAGGGTTACGCCTCCTTCTCCCAGCCGTGGTTCCATCACCTTCAACCCTGGCCACCCTCTGCCTCTCGCAGGACAGAGCACACCAGGGCAGGGCCTCTGTTCTGCACTGGCTGGGTGGCCGATCTCTGAGCATTTCCTCCACACACAGCTTTTATATCTTATGCATGTGTGTTCCTTCTACATAACATGCTCCTGGGGAGACCCGGACAATGACAACCAGGAATGCAGAGACCTCACCCCAGCTGAAGCATCCCTGTGCATGGCCGGGGAACTGACTTGGCTCTTCCCTCTGAAGAGGGGACAGGCACAGGGGCCCCCAAGATCTGGGTCCCAAACCCTGGGCCCCTCTACCCCATGGAGACAAACTCAGGATTCCCAGCTGAGAAAGTCCACAGGGCCTGACACAGAGAGGTTGAGAGAACAGAGCACCCCAGCGCCAAAGCTGCTAGACCCCATTCCTCTTGCCTTCCCCCTTCCTGGGGGGCCTCTTGACCTCTGGCCCTGGGGAACCGCACCCACCCTACTTTCACATGGGCAAGACCACTCCTTCCCAGCCTGGAAGGCTTACCTGGAGAGGCGGCAGTGCAGACAGCAGACTTGCTGAGGGTGCTTAAAAGACCATTGGTGGCATCGTCCACCTGCTCGGCCATGAGCACATGCTGCTCCCTCGGCTCACTGGCCAGCGTGTGCAGCTCCTCCCACCTGTCCCCAGACCCCAGCAGAGAAGTTACAATAGCTCCTTGCCTGCCCCCTACCTTCCTGTCCAGCCATCCCCTATGCCAGGGGCTCCATGGACAGTAACACAACCCCGCTGCTCCAGAAGCCGCTCAGCGGGAACCTCACCCACCGAAGACTCGGTAAGGTCCGGCAGTGAACCAGAGGAAGGCCCCGAGGCTGCGAAAGCACGGGTCCTAACGTGCGCATGCCCCCGCCCCGAACCACCAGCTCTCACTGGAGACACGGTCCTCGTGGAGGTAGTGGTCTGGCTGTGTCACCCACAGCTGATGAGAAAGATTTAACCAAAAAGGAAATGAAGGAAAGTGGTTGTGGGCGGCGGTAAGGCGAGCACAAATGAGGTCAGCTCGTGATAGAGAAAAATCCTGACAAATGAGAAATGCGACGTACAAACTCAGAGGCCAGCAACGTGAGGATGTGTGGAGGAAGAAGCCAGCACCCTTCATGAGCCAGAGGGCACTGCTCTTCGGGCCCGGGACAAAAATGACGTGTGGCATGACATCCTGGGGCGCGAAGAAAGCCTTAAACGATGCTGAGAAACCTTTCCGAGAAGACAGGGTAGTCAGCCAGGCATTTAGAATCCTGCCCACCAGAAATGCATCCAACAGACCAAGGTTTGGCAATGTGGCCAAAACTTCATTTATCTCTCAAATTCACTTATGTAAAACTCCCCATTCTCTCTGAAGCCATGTAAACAGGACCTCCCCCCTCCCCGGGCTAGGACGGCACCTGGCACACACAGGGGGGCTTCAGAGGGCAGTTCTCCCGGCCCAGCAGCACATTTTCACAAAAGCCAGAGCTGAGAACCATCAGAGAAGGGGCTTAATGAATACTACCAGGAGGAAAGAGACAGATTTTTAATCCCATACAGAGCCTCCCTCTGCCCACAGCAGTGGCTCTCCAACTTCGGTGGACATCAGAATCACTGAGGGCCGGACAAACTGCTGATGGAGGCCGCTTGCCCCAGAGTTCCGGATTCAACGGGTTAGGGCCCAATTGTGTGCGTTCCTAACACGTTCTCACTTGTTGATGCTGCTGGTCCAGCAAACACACTTTGAGAACCTCTGGTCAACAGTGACCTGGCCTTCGACCAGCAGTTGGGGGAAAAGAGTCAGGAGGGCCTGGAAACCCAATGGGCTTCCTCAGATGGTTCCTGTGGCTGAGCAACGTCCCCTCTCCTGACCCCTGGCTTCTCGATTCCTCTAAGTGAGGGGTCCTCGAAGTATGGTCTGTGGGCCGGTGCAGGCCCCCAAATGTTTCACCCTCGTCCAGCACCAGACAAGCATAGACAGAGAATAAACATTTAGAACCTAATACAGCAACGTGACAGAGTCCTTTTCGGTCTGCTTGGATCAAATAATAAACATTTGAGCTCATATCCTTTGTTTTCTATTTTACTTTCCTAGTAGCTCATTTGTATTGTATTTCTCTAAAGTCTCAGGCCATGACAGATTAACACACAAAACAAAGCAAACTGGACCTCTGCCACAGACAGTCTGGGAGGTATCGCTCCTGCTAGCAGCTGGAGAAGAAAGCCCAGAACGGGCCACATATTTCCACCATCTGGGAGGCTCCATCCTCCCTGACAAACCAGGCACTATGATGTGCAAGGTAGTCAATTCAGCACCGAGTGGGAGGGGGTGGGAGGTGAGCCAGGAAGCAACACCCTCACCCCCTGTCTCACCGGGTTTATCTCCTCGTATGTGAGGACACGCAAAGAGCCCACGATAAGGTGGCCTCGCCACCAGTAGCAACAACATGATGACGGTAGTGGTGACCGTCAGCACCACCAGGACTGGACCGGGATGTCCCCTTAGTACTACACGTGCTGGTCCGTGGTGGTCTTTCCTCTCTGCACTGCCCCCCTAGGCGATCTTCAGGCGATAAATGCCGTCCTCAAGTTCAAGGTCTCTGTCCTCTCTCCTATGCCCCAGACTCCTACCTCAGCTGCTAACTCAGCTTCCCCACTCAGACGTCCCATCTGCACCTCAGACTTGACCTGAAACAGAACTCCGCTTCCCTAATTCTTCCTCAGTCTTCTCTATCTCAGGAAACAGCACCCCCTTCACTGTGGGGCTCAGGCCAAAATCCTTGACTCTTTTTTCCACATTCAATTCAGTGGCCACTCCGCAGCTCTGCCTTCAGAACAGACCCTCAGTCCAACCATTCCTCAGTGGCTCCCAGTGCTTCCCCACGACACACCACCATCACCTCTTGGGTGAGCAGCTCCAAAGGCTGCCTGACTCGATCCCCCACGTCCCCCAGTATTGCTTCTCCTTCCACCTGGCCCCGCCTTCTCTTCTCTACCTGGCAGTGTCATCTTCTAAAAAAGTTAGCCGATACGTGCCATTTCCCTGCTCAAAGCCATCGAAAGACTTCCCAACCTACTCACAATAAACTCTCAAGTCTTGACTATGACTCACAGTCTCTGGACCTGACTCCCACCTCCCTCTTCTACCCTTTTTCTTGTAATCCACCCCTTGTTTGCCAGCTTCCAGACACTCCCTGGCAGATACACTAAGCTAGCTACTGCCTCAGGGCCTTCACGCTTGCCACCCGCCTGCCTACCCTGCTCTTTTTCCTGCTGTCTGGAAGACTTGCTACTCCTTTCACTCAAGTTTCTGCTCAAAAATCAACTCCTGACAGACCCCCTCTCTAAAATAGCTGGGCTGATTCTTGTCACTCTGTTAACCTCCTCCCTTATTCTTCTTTGCATTTTATTTCTACCTGAAATTACATTACTTGTTTATTCACTTATCATCTAGTTTCCTTCCTAAAACGAAGCTCTGTGAAGGCAGGCACCTGGTACGGTCTCTGTATCCTGAGAACTCAGAATAATGTCTGGCGTATTTATTGACTGACAGAATTAAAAATGTACTAAGATTAACGGAGAGATTTCTGTGCGCAGGCATAGTACCAGGACCAGAGCCATTTCACTGAACACCCACGACAACGAGGGGCCCACAAAGGCACCTCCAGTTCTAAGGTTGAGAGCACAGAGGATTCGTAGAAAGTGCATTCCAGCATCTGGAGAGAGCGGTCCGGAGAGGGGAGCAGCCTGTCCAAGACCCCCACACTCTCCTGGCCCCAGAAGCGGGGCTGTGACTCAAGCTAATGCGAAGCCTTTCTTGGATTACTAGAAACACTAAACTGGAAGCATGAATCTGTTCTTTCCGGGGGCGGGGGTGGGGGGGAAGCTGGGCGCCACCTGCAGCCACTGTCCCGGTCCCTCTGCGGGTCAGGCTGAGGGAACAGCAGATGTGCGTGGAAGACAGACCGGAGCACTATGGCGTTCAAGTCCCCAGCACCTGCTCGCCAAGGAACCCCTCACCCCCCGACCCACCCAGTACGATTAGAGGAGTCCGTGAATTCCCATTTTTGCCCACGTGAATTTGAGTCAAGTTTCTGGCACTGACGACCCAGTATTCAGCCTAAATTGGAGACAAGGCACTCCCTCAGACTGGACATTCCCTGTGCTCCGGCACGATGTACGGAGCAAGGAAGGGACGGAGCCCGGGAAGGACCAGGGTGGCTTGGCTGCATTCCCTCCCTTCCCTTGGCTGTGACGCATCCCCACCATCTCCAGGGCGTCCCAGCGGGACCATGGCTCTTACCTCGGAAACCGGACCCCGACGGCGAATACGGTGACGCCTCTCTCCTTCAGCTGCTTGGCCGGCAGCTCCACGGGCCCTTGGGACCGCCCATCGGTGATGACCACGAGGATCTGGGGCACAGACGCATTTCTGCCCCCTGGGAACCCTCTGCGCAGAAGGTATTTCAGGGCGAGGCCTGTCTCTGTGCGCCCTCCTCTGAGCTCACACAGAGGGAGGAGACAAAGAGGAGTCAGTGGCCCGTGGACATGAGGCTGGGTGACAACCTGAAACAAGGGGCTCCTGGGTTACTAGTGACAGCCACGCTCTCCAGGTGAGAGTTCCAGCACAGGACGTGCACTCTCTCACCCTCTGAACCACAGTGAAGAGTAGAAATGAACTTTTCCCCAGGGACGGAAGGTTCACCCCGCACACTTCTGTTGTATTACGTGTAGTGTCATTTTCTGTGTACGCCTTTTGACTCTCTTCCCACACCCACCCCATCCCCGCCTCCGGTGACTGCTCAGGGCTGGCAACCCTCACTGTGTGCGTGTCTAACACCCCCCCCCCCCCCCCCCCGTCTATATCATCCTGTTACAGCTCAGCCTCTCCTTCCGGTGAGGAAGGAGACCCCTTAGTTGGAGAAAACCATGTGCATCTGTAAGAGTCAAGGGCCGGGCTTTGATCCGAGGGTCCAAGGGGGGGTCACCTCTGTGATCAGGCCTTCCTGGCTCACTTCCAGCTCAGGGTTGGGTGCTGGAGGGCTGAACTGATGGACGGCTTCCAGATCAGGGGACTGTCCACTGAGCTTGGAATCCCAGTGCAGAATCTCTACTAAATCTTAAAGCAGGGGGCTCACACAGTCCTGGGGGCAGGGGGCTGCCAGCTCTGAGAGTCAAGTACGCAGAAAATGGTGATTCCCCACAATGGGTTTTAGGCCAAACCTTTCAGTGGGTGGCAACACATTCAACATGAAAAACAGTGTTGGGGCCAATGGAATCACCACGGATATTAACTGTACACACAGAGTAAACTGTCAGATGGTCGTTCTGCAATGCTAATCACAGACATGGATTTGGGGGTACACAATTATTCTCAGATCACACGGACTGTCAGGGAAGACAATGCCTGCCCCTCACAGGGCCCAACAGGGGTTCTTCTGTGCAAACATCCAACTGACAGGAGGCACAGCCAATCTCTCCGGGTGTGTGAATGCGTGTGTGTGTGTGTGTGTGTGTGTGTGTGTGTGTGTGTGTACGTGTACGTGTGTATACTTTTTAAACGCAACACTGAAAACGCTCGGTTCTCATGCAAGCCTGACATGGTCCTCCTGCCTCCTGAGGGCATCTCTCCTGATCTGCTCTCCCCCAAGCAGCTCCTCAAGGATCCATCCAGGCTCCTTTCATTTTGGGGTTCCTCCTTCCTCTCCGTCCTCAAAGACCTCTCCATCTAGCAGAGAGGTGAGGAAGAGCAAGGAGGAGTGTGCTTGGAAGGATTTATGGGCCAGGCCCAGAATATTCTTCACTTTTACTGCTTTCTGTCCTAAGTGAGCTCTTGAAGGGCAATTCCCTCTGCGGAGCTCCATTAAGTTAATAAATGTCCACAAGAGTGGCTAGCTCCTAGAATTAAGACTGTCTACTCTCCATCAGTGTCTGCGTCAACCAGAAAGCCAGCTTTCAGCCCCCTGGTGTTTCCTGTGGACCCTCTAAATGGAAGATAGTGAGGGGGAGACCAGGAAGCATAACATGGTCCCAGCCCTCATCGAACCATCAGTCTAGCTGAATAAACAGGACCTGCCAGCAAATCATCTGAGGGGATGACCATTAACGAGAGTTCTGAGGAGGGCTTCATGGTGGGGAGGGACTGTTGGGAACAGGCTCCAGGGGAAGAGGCCACTCCAGTCAAGGGAATGGGTGTAAGCAAAGACACTGGGGAGCACCACCAGCCGCGTCCTGGGGCCGGTGAGCAGAGTCTGGCTTGGGCAAGGGGGTTGTTCAGGGGGAGCAGAGGACACCAGCTACCCCCACCCTCCCTCATGCTGTGCTGGGTCACACATGAGATACTGAGGACAACCAAGAGGATTTTGATTTCCGAGAAGACCACTACCTTTACCAAACCTCGTGTGTCTGTGAGGAGTCTTCCTCTAAGGTTCCTGGAAGGCAAACGGTCTTCCGCTTCTAAAGGATAATACTCGCACTGACTTTCCACTTCACGCCAAATACTTCACCTGCTCCTGTTACTGAATGTAATCCTTCCAACTGTGGTAAAGGGCGTTCATATTACCCTCATTTAACAGATGAGGAAACTCCAGCCCAGAGAACAGTAATACTAACTGCTGATATTTCCAGAGCACTTCTCATGTGGCAGGCACGACTGTGCACTCGTGTGTGTGCGTATGCGCGCGTGTGGGCAGGTGCTAAGCTCAGGTAATTCTCACCATAGCTCTCTCAGATACGGGAGTCCAAGGAAAGGCCTTATCAAAGGTCACACAGCTCATGAACATGGAGGCAGGACTTGAACCCTGGACCGTCCACCTTCAGACCCCAAGTTCTTAACCAACACATTCTACAGCCATTCTAGTGGAGCTCAGAACTGGAGTTTAAACAGTCAGGCTGATTCCAAAGCCCATGGTCTTTCTCTCTCTAGCAGTTGGCAAATTACAACCCATGGGCTAAATCCAGCCTACTGCCAATTTTTATAGATAAAATTTTACTGGGAAACAGCCATGCCCATTCATTTACGTATTGTCTATGCAGAGACCACATGGCTGGCAAAACTTGAGAAATTTACTCTACGGCTCTTCACTGAAAAAGTTTACTGACCCCTGCTCTATACTGTTCTACCTAAATGGTCACAATTCTCTCTGCTCACCAAAGCCAAGGTGCCCCAGTGACCACGGAGCTCCCTGGGCCTTCATGCCCCTGGCAGTGTGCCCCCACGAGCCTCCTGGCCTGTGGGACGTCTGCCCTTCATACCACAGCACACAAATGCCTGTGCCGTCTGTCCTCTCCACTTCTGCTGCCTAACCCGCCCTTCCCACTGGAACTCTGCAGGTCAGGTGAGATTCTTAAAGACTCTGAACTCTGAGAAACGAGGAAGAACCCTGCCACCTCTTCGTTCCTTACTCTGTGGAGCATTTCTAACTCAGCAACTGTTCTGAGCTCAGGGTCTGGCTCCAGACAACAGAGGTCTGAGGCTAGAGTCTCTCCAAAATTTTTCCAATTTGTCTCAAATGGGACTAAACCAGATTGAAAGTGAAGCCTCACAGACTACTGTCTCGGGGAGTTGTGACTGCAATGCATGGACCTTTTTTGGCGGGGGTGGGGTAGGGTTCTAGAATCTATACATCTTGCCACTCAAGTGGGTTAAAGAACACGGGCTCTAGAGCCAGTGGGGCTCAAATATTAGATCTGAAATTTATTAGCCACGGAAACTAGAAAAGTTACTTAACCTGAGACTCCATTTCCTTCCCTGTTAGGGTAGGGAAAGTAACAGCACTGAGGATTAAATGCTACACCCAGTGCCTCCCAGTACCTGGTGACTGCTCCACCAGTGAGAGTAACATGATAAACTAACTAGCAGCCCTACTCCAAGAAGTTTATCTTTTAAGTTAGTCTTAAAATTCCAATGAGCATAAAAATCCCTGGGGAGGCAGAATAATGGAGATTCTCAGATCCTATCATCAGAGACTCCAAATTGGTGGTGGGTGTGTGACCAGGCTGAGAATCTACATTTTAAACCCGCTTCCTCTGCCCCAGTGATTCTGATGCAGGTAATCCACGGAACAGATTCTGAACAATAATTCATCAGAAAACTCACTGTTGGTAGAGGGATTAGATTACAGGTGGGGTTTTTTTCTATCTTTTTTAAATCAATAGACAAAACTCTTGGAATCAATGTAAATGTGCCCTTTTAGAGGAATGATTTAATAGACTATGATAGTTCAATTGATTGGGTTATTAAATAACCATTAAAAAGGGCCAGCGTGAAAAATAATGCCGCTTTATGCAAAAAGACACACCAAATAAGTTAAAAAAGAACAAAAGCTTTGTAATTATAACTCCTCTAAAAGCTACCTTTAAATGTTAATGTGGCTTGAAAGACACCACAGATAGCTATGAAAGCCCTATGCTACGGTAAAGGGGTGAGTGCTATTTCTGTAGAGCTATATAAATACAGTACAACTCTGATAAAGCTACACATAGGGTCCAAAGAAAAATGCAATCACAGAAAATCAGAGTTGCTGCGTTCTTGGGAGATTAGGGAAATGGCTGAGGGAGCCCGCATAGCCAGCTGGCCGGGAGCTCTGGAAATTCAGAGCAGATTTGGCTGGCCATGCTTTATCCGATTTTCTGTTATCACAGGGTGCAATACTGGAAGGTTAGGTTGCAGTATTTTTTAAACTTCTTATTGCATAGTAGCGATAAGTGGTTGTCAGGACGGTTCCTTAGCCACCTCAAAACACACTTTCAGGGGATTGCTGTGGTCTAAAAGGCAAGTATCTGGGGGTCTGGGTAGAGCTGTCCCAATCAGTCCAGCATTTAAAATTTCACTGCAGGAAAAGGGTAGAGTCCCGAGGAGGTCATCACTCCCACTCAGCCAACATTCCTCTGTACTGAATAATAATAACGTCTTAATGTTTAGTGTCCTCAGCGACCCTGCAACTGTGGCCAAAAAGTTAGTTACTGCCTCCTTGCCTTGTTTGCTACCTCTTATAGTCATCCTAGGACACACGAGCGCTAACCACGCACAGCCCCGTTAGAAGAGCTGACCTTCCTCAGACACATAAAGAGGTTTCCTCCTCCACCCACCGTGTCCTCATCTGGCACCTTCTTACCGAGTCTCTGGACTTCCTATGTTGTGACTAATACTCTCAAGCCGTTATAACTTTCAACACAGCTGAGAAGAGGGTCAACCAACTCTTTGGGGGGTGGGAGGGGAGGGTGGAAAGAAGTGGAAAAGGACAGCTGGGTGGGGACTACTGGATGAGCCACAGGACTCCGTGGTCCTGGCCAAGTCACCTGCTCCTTCTCAACCTCACTAGTCTTCTTCCATAAAATAACAGGTTGGAAAAGATACTGGATGATCTCTAAAGTGCCTTTTTGAACCAATTTGCTGCAATTTGCTTCGTTTTCAGAAGAGCGCGGAGCCAGATGATGGAGTCAAAGTCACCCGAACCATTTCTGACTTTCAGTCCTAAACTTAAACCAACAGGTTACATTTTGTTCTGCCAAGGTTAGCATGCATATAATGGGTACAAAGATGTTTTTGTAATAAAATGTTATATCAGTAATGATTTACTTCATACACCATAAAATTCACCCTTTTAGAAGTATACAATTCCCTGGTTTTTTAGTATGTTCACAGAGTTATGCAACCATCCCCACTAAGTCCAAAACATTTCATCGCCCCCGAAAGAAGCCCTACACCCCTTAGCAGTCACTCCCTACTCCCCCTCCCCACCGCCCCTGGTAGTGACTAATCTGCTTCTGTCTCCAGAGATGTGCCCATTCCAGACATTTCATATAACTGAAGTCATATGGCACGTGGTCTTGTGTGTCTGGCTTCTTTCACTGAGGATGCTATTTTCAAGGTTCATCCATGTTGGAGCATGAATCATGTCATCCTTCCTTTTTATGGCTGAATAATATTCCATCGTTTGGATATATCACATTTGGTTGATCTATTCATTCACTGGACATTTGTGTTGTTTCCATATTTTGGCAATTATAAACAATGCTGCTCTGAACATCATTATACAAGCTGCTTCTAAGGGCATACAGTTTCAATTCGTTCAGAGTAGTCATTGGGTCACATGGTAAGTCTGTGTTTACCTCCCAGACTGTTTCCAAAGCTGCTGCACAATTTTACAATCCTACCAGCAGTGCATGAGGGTTCCAATTTATCCACGTCCCTGCCAACACTTGCTACTGTCATTTATCTTAGCCTTGCTAATGGGCATAACGTGGTAGCTCATTACAGTTTCGATTCGCACGTCCTTAACGACTAAGGACACTGAGCATTTTTTTTGAGTGCTTATTGACCATTTATATATCTTCTCTGGAGAAATATCTGTTTACAAGGCTTCTTGTTGGGATGATGAAAATGTTCTAAAATTAGATTACGGTAATGGTTGCATAACTGGAAAATACACTCAAAATACTGAATCATACATGTTAAATGTGTGAACTTTATGGTATTTAAATTATAGGTCAATACAGATGTTTTTAAAAGGTTAACATACATAATAATCACAGGGCAGGGAGGCAGTGGGAGAGACCTTTTAGAAGTACAGACCCTAAGTATCCTAAGCCCGGAGAGGGATTCAAGGTTTGGGAGGGAAACAAGGCACCTGCATTTTTGACCCACTCCCGAGGCAACTCCGACCCAGACCTTCTGACCAAAGACCTCACTTTAACAAGGGCTGCTCTGGGTATGGGAGCCCAAGACTGTTTCTCTATAGGAAACCATTCTCGGAGGCCTCAAGGGTAGAAGGCTCCAAGGGAACTGGAGAGACCAGTCAGTGTACACTAATGTCATTTTAAGCAAACATTTCAACGTGCTCTTTTTTCTTGTACTTTCTTGCATTTCACTTGCCTCTCATTCTGTTCAGAGTAGCCCTGGGCTGGGATAAATAGCCTGAGATGAAGTCACTTGGGGTGCCTGGGGGCCTGTAGGGCCCCCAAAGTTCCTGCTGTGCCCAGTGTAGGGACGCGGGCTCCTTGAGGGCATGGCGGACGTACAGAGGCCCATGACTGGAGAAAGGGCTGCATAGTCCAGGGCCTTTGCAACTGGAGTTGGTGGCTGGCTACAAATGGCTGGGACCACAGACGTCAGCGGGACGTCAGTGCGCACATGCACAAAGGGGCAGCAGACACCACAGAGGATCCAGAGATCAGAGTGGAAGGAAAGGCGCTCTTCTGGTGAGTTTGTGAACGTGTGTGTGTGACATGTGTATACGACACGCTTTCATATACATATAGATACGTGTATAGAAAATACATGTATATAAAACATACACAAAATATGTGTATACTGACATGTGCACATTTGCATACATATACACATCAGCTGACTTGTACTGTGAATAACGTCATGACCCTACTATGTACATAACGTATGGAACACGCATGTGTACGAGCTCTCCAGACCAGAGTCACACTGGAGGACAATCAACGTAAACAGCTGTTCGTCATTTTTAAAGCATTCTTAATAACAGAGGGACGCTGACTCTTTCTAGAAGACAAAAACGAGGCTCCAAGAAGCATGGTGAGCCATCTCAGCTGCAGTGGTCACCCCGGAAAGAACTGGGAGAAAGAGCCAATGTTCTTCCCACCACCTCCTGCTCTTGACGGGTCTCGACCTTCACTAGCCACTCGGTCCCAGGTTCACGGACAACTCCACACAAAAGCAGCAAAAAGACTTTCTTTTTTAACTGGCATGTAAGTTCTCACCCGGGACACTGTTATGTAATAATAAGGAGCAGTCTTGAGAAGGGAATTCTCATTACCCACGGTGCACAGCTGGGGTTCTGGAAGCCAAACCACAGCCATCTCTCGGGCCAAACACACCCTTTGAGGGAGCAATTTTAAGAGCAGCTGGCTTCATGCTAACCATGGCGGTATCTGATCATACATACTTGAAGACCATCCTCTTGATTTTTGCCTTCACTTCCTGTTGGGATGAAAACGAATCCAAGGGGAATTCCAGACGAGGAGCGGAACTGAACTGGAGTGCCCCCACTCTGACCTGCAGTAGGAGACAGAGGGCCCAGGGATCTGAGAGTGAAGTCAAGTCACAAACATTCCTCAGGGAAAAGAAGGGACGAGAAAGGTGAATGACCCTGCCTCCCGCCCACTCAACAAATACCAAGGCTTTCTCCAGTGCCCCTAAAAGAAGGTTCCGAAGACCAGCAGCAGCAGCTGGAAGGAAACAGTGAATCTGCCTATGTGCTGTACTGACAACCACCAATTCAAACTTCTCAACCCACATTCTGGCAGTTCTCCCAGCTGGGCTGTGAGCAACTGTTGGGCAGGGTCTCTGGTTACACCTCTCTAAAGGCCTCCCAGGTGCAAACTCACACATTATTTCATTTAACCCAGAGGCACCATCAATACTCACATGGCTGCTAGAGAGACTAAAATGTAGAGAGGACATGGATCTGGCCCAGGGCTAGTGAGAAGGGGACCCGGGCCATTGGACTTTGCCTCCAACCCTCACCAAGCCTCAGTTACACTGCTTGCCTTCTTAGCCAGCACGGGCCTTCAGCACAATGCTGCCGACCCAACCCGGGATGCAGCAGAAGTGACCCACGGCCACCGCGCACGCATCCTCGGGTGCGTGTGGGGCAGTCCCTCCAGGCCTGCGCCTGCCAAGCTGGGCAAAGGCCGGCTCTGCGGACCGGAGTCACACTGGAGGACAATCGGCATCTTAACCGGAGACGAGCAACACTGGCGCTGGAGTGCCTCCACGGTGGAAGCGGAGCCACGGGTGCTTCCGAACAGATCTCACATCCTCATCCGTGAAGCCATTTAAGAAAATCCAACGCCTTCCAAAAACCGGAGACAGAAAACTGAATGAAGTCACCTCCTGGGCCCTTAGGACACTAGCCTGTCTTGAGCAGAAGAGGCTATACACACTTAGGCCTCCTCTGGAGGGCCCAAGCCCTGCACCCGATCGCCGGCTCTCCAAAACCCCAGGAGAAGCTGCATTCTGAGCTACTATGCTCTTAACTAACCCCAGTCCCGGCCAAGACTGCAAAGAGGCCGAGTGATTCATAGTTAAGCAACGAGGCTGCCTTGAGCTCCTTCACTGCTGATCCCCGGACAGGCTTGGTGCTTTGGAGACCATCAAAGCACTCAGCCCCACCGGGCCAGCTGCATCTGCTCCCGGTGAGTGCGGCCCAATGGACCTTGCTCTGACAGGAAGTTCTAAGGAGGAGCTGGTGAGCATCTTCAGGGGAAAGACATTTAAGTCTTGGGTGGGCATGTGTGGGAGATGGACACTGGAAAACAGCAGTGAAGAAGCTCAGGAGATTCTGAGGAACAACCCTTTTGAAACCTCCCTTGAAGTTAGCTTGTGATCAAGTGGCATCTCCAACTAATGGAGAAAAGATGGTCCAGTCAGTAAGTGATATTGGGGCAAATGAACAGCTACCTACAAAACAGAGGATCAATCACAAATGGATTCAAGATTTACACGTGAAAAAAATGTAACCATGAAAGTTCTAGAAGAAAACTTGAGAGAATTTCTTTCTAACTTCAAAGTGGAAAAAGACCTTACTGAGCCTTGAAATCCAGAAGCCATAAAGGAAAAGGTTGATAAATCTGACTAAATAAGGATAAGTTCTGCAGGGCAAAACATGCCATAATGCCATCAAAAAAGAAGACAAATGGAAAAGTTGTTTGCAACTCAAGTCAGAGACACAGGGTTAGCTTTCCCAATATGTAAAGAGTGTCTAGGAATTGATATGTAAAAGACCAACAACGCAATAGAAAAATGGGCAAAGTGATCACGCAGGAAATACAAATGTCTCTTTAGTATGAGAAAAGATGCTTAACTGTACCATATAGAGATGTAGCAAAAAGCTAAATATCATGTTTGCAGGGGAAACTAGCAAGTTCTCAAACATTTCTGGTAAGAACATAAATGTTACTGCATCCATGGAGAGCAATTTGTCAATATTTATTGAAAGTTATGATTGCAGGGGTGCCTGGTGGCTCAGTCGATTAAGCATCTGCCTTCAGCTCAGGTCATGACCTTGGGGTACTGGGATAGAGAAGGGCATCAGGCTCCCTGCTCAGTGGGGAGTCTGCTTCTCCCTCTGCTCCCTCCCCTCGGCTTGTGCTCTCTCTCATTCATTCTCTAATAAATAAATTAAAAATCTTTAAAAAAAAGTTATAATTACATAGGGCTACTGGGAATTTATCCTACAGATCTACTTCCATATATGTGAAATAATGGATTTACAAGCTATTTGTAATATCAAATGTCCATCAATAGGGGACTGTTTAAACCTCAGGAAATCCTTATGACAGAATGTTAATAAGCTGTAAAAAAACAATACACATCTATATTAGTGCCTATGTTATCTATATACCCAGATACGGGAAGACTTCCAAGATAACTTGAAGAGAAAAAGGCAAGGGAGAGAACAGCACATATAGCATGATATACTTCATCTTGCTTGTGTTTGCATGAAGCGATCCTGGAAGAATGCTCAAGCAAGCAGGTAGGGACGGGGCGCCTGGGTGGCACAGTCGGTTACATGTTCTACTCTCAGTTTCAGCTCAGGGTCGTGGGATTAAGCCCAGCATCTGGTGGCACACTCAGCATGGAGTTGGCTTGAGACTCTCTCTCCCTCTAGCCCTGCCCCCTCCCCACCATATGCATGCACGCTCTTGCACCCTCTCTCAAATAAAATAATCTTTTTTTTTTTTTTTCTTTTAAAGCAAGCAGGTAGAAAAGCTGGGGAGATGGAAAATATGTGAGTAGAAGGGACACTAACATTGAATCTGCTCTAATTAAACCATGTGAATGGATTCCTTAGTTAAAAAAACAACTCCCTTGAGACCAGCAGCTGGGTGTATTTTCTTGAATTAAACAGGAAGGATACAACTTCAAAACAAAACAAGATGGAAATATCTCGAGTCAGTGGTTAAGGCATTTAATGTAATTGGTGGTTTGGGAGCAAAGTAGTTGCCTTTTATCTTCGGTTCACTGTACGCTCAGGAGCGAGCCTGCCCAGATTTCTCACTGCAGCGTAAGGGCCCTGCCGCAATCACTGTATTAGAGCCAGGAAGCGAACTTCTCAGCTTTTAATTGCTGGGAGGAAGACTTCAAACACATTCAATCCACCTCCACAACAGAGCATCTATAACAAGCCTTAATCGAGAGCAGCCTGAAGAAAGTGCAATAAAGTGCAGAGCCCTTGCACACAGAGGTAGTAGTCACAGAAACGCGGCGGCGCAAGCACAAAGCCCGAAGCACAATCAGACCGGACCCTCTGAAGCAGGTCTCCTGCAAACACCCTTTGCTAGCATTCCAGGCAGTCTGAGCGGCTCAAGGTCCAGACGCTCACTCGCTCACTGCAACAGAAGCCCCCAACCCCGTTGCTCCATGAGTCTTGCTGCGAGAGAGAGTTTTTTTCAGGTCGAGCCCAAACAGAACTCTCTGGACGCCCAGATTCTATCTGAATGAAACAGAGCCACTCTTGCACCCTCTTTCACCTGAACGTGATAATCAGCTTCCCTCATCTATGGAAGTTTCCAGAGTGCTCACTGTGCTAGCTCTTTGTGGTGGGTACTGTCTGGTTTGCCAATTTCTAACCTAAAAATCAGCCTCCGGAACATATGCCACAATCTACATGTGGTCTGGCAACACCAAGTTTTAATTCCCTGAACTCTGGGGACTTGTGGTTGACACAGCTGTACCAGCATGCACCAGCCCCGAAGTCTTTTGTCGTGGTTTTCTTACCCTCTCGGAGGACGCTGAATTCCATCAGCACCCACCCCTTACATATTACACACACACACACACAGCCACCATGCCAGCTATCCATCTGTCATGTGATAAGGTGTGAATTCTGAGTGTCACCCCATCCTGACCCAGGAACTACCCACTGGGGGGGACAAAAGGACCTAACGGAGCAAGTCCTGAGCTCAGAGTCAAGAGCCCCGGTTCTTCCGCACTTAGCTGTTTCCTCCAGTTACTGTGTAACCCCAGGCAGTTGCTTAGCCTCTCTGAGCCTCTTTCTTCAGATCTGTAAATGTTCACCAATAATCCATACAGCTCTTCTCTCCTAACCTGCCATCCTCGGGGGCCTCCAGGCCACTCATTCCAGGACATACCCTATCACTGCCAACATCAAGTACTTGGTTTTTATGGCTCTTCCTCCCCAAATAACTAATGAAACTTCATGGGGGAATCACCTCCTTTGAAAAGTGGGACCCTATGCGGAAGGAGGTGGGGATTCGGCAGTCCTTGGCCCTGGGCCTTCGAGGACCTGCGATGGGTTAACTTCATAGTCGGAACTTCGGGGCTGCTCAAGCCCAGATGGAATGGTACCTGCTACGGTGTCTTTGGATGGCCAGGCCACATGGCCTGCAGTCCAGGATGATGTGTTCACTCTCCCCAAATTACCTGCCATTCTGGAGAAAACCTGGCTTTCATTAAAAGCCACTTTTGCTCTTCAATCCTAGAGGTTTTCCTGGGATTAACCCAGGAATGTTATCTTGGAAAACCACTTCCTTCTGCAACCTGTTTGCAAGTAGTCTCTAATTCAAGTTGAGTATGGCTTTTCAGACCAAAATGCCTTTTTTTTTTTTAAAGATTTTATTTATTTATTTGACAGAGACAGCCAGCGAGAGAGGGAACACAAGCAGGGGGAGTGGGAGAGGAAGAAGCAGGCTCCTAGTGGAGGAGCCTAATGTGGGGCTTGATCCCAGAGCACCAAGATCACGCCCTGAGCCGAAGGCAGACGCTTAACGACTGTGCCACCCAGGCGCCCCCAAAATACCCTTAAGTTTTGATTTTGGAGTAGATTCACATGGTTCAAAAGCCATCAAGTATTAAAAAAAAATAAAACGGACAAGTCTCCCCCTGGATTTGCACCCGATCTGCTCAGTTCCTGCCCTCCCCCTCAACAGCAAACCACTGCTCTTAGCCTCTTTACAGATGCCCCCGAGTACACAGACTTTTTACCTCGCTTTCATTTTCATAAAAAGTAACACATTACAAACACCATTTGCACCTTACTTTTTATTCTCATCTGGGTTGGCACCCCCTCCATCTAAGAGAGCTTCCTCATTCACTTTCTACAGCTGCCCCGTGTTTCCCTTATGAATGCACCATAGTGAATTACCCTGTGAACGGGCGTTTGGATTACCTGAAATCTTTTATGATCGTAAACAACACTGCAAGGAATAACTGTGTGTTATTTTGTATCTGTGGGAGCATGTGTTGAATAAATTCCTTGGGGTGGAATTCTTGAGTCACGGGGCCCAGGCCTTTGTGATTCTGACAGCTGCTGCCAGATTCCCTTCCTAGAGGTTGCACCAGGTTATCCTCCCACCATCAGGGCGTACCCGTTTCTACAGATCTGCCAGTGGGGCAGGTCACCCAACTGGATTTTTGTTAATCCAGTAATGGAAAATGGTTTCTCGGTGGGAGCTGTGCTGTTGCAGTGACTGAGGCTGGGCATCTTGTCATATGTCGAAAGGTCATTTGTGTTTCAATTTCTGGGAACTGTGTTCATTGCCCATTTTTCTATCGGGCTGTCCCAAGATGCCCCTTTAGCAGCAAGAGCCATAGTTAGCACAATCTGGGGTATTTCAGAACGGCTCTCCGGAGCCAGGAAGAACAAGAAATGAAGAAACTGGCTGGACTTCCTCAAGCAGGGGTAGCTCCTCTCAAGTGAACGTCCGGGGGAGGAGCCGCACTTCATACTGAGACTCCCGTCTTCCGGGGCAGAGTTTCTGTCAGTATGCTCTCCCTTTCCCAGTGTTCTACAAACACTCCTCTTTCCGGTGGGGAACCAAGAAAGTGGGTCAGCCCATGACTCACACGTGGCCAGATCATCCTTCCCTCTGACTACTGGGATTGCTCAAGGGATTGTCATGTGACCTACGCCTGCCCCGTGGCAGCCCTCCCTGGGACCTTCTGCTGCAGGTGCAAGGAGAGAAATCCGCTTTCTTTTTACTGGGATCACTAGCTTGAAGGGCAGTGCAGGGCAAATGTGCCAGGGAAGGAAAGCCTGCATGGGAAGGAAGCCAACCAAGGAACACAAAATGGAGAAGAAAGAGAGATGGAATGAGCCCTTGGATCCTACCATGCCTAGAACCAGGACCCACCCCCTTGGTCTTCCTATTCCTCAAGCTAGTAAATGTCTTCTTCTTCTTTGTCTTTTTTTTTTTTTAATAAGATTTATTTACTTATTTTAGAAAGAGAGAAAGAGTGTGGACATACACGAGCCAGGGAAGGGGCAGAGGGAGAGGGAGAATCCCCAGCCCCCCGAACAGGCTCAGTCCCTGACCCTGACACCATGACCCAAGCGGACAGCAAGAGTCGGATGCCCAGGGGCGCCTGGGTGGCTCAGTCACTAAGCGTCTACCTTCGGCTCAGATCATGATCCCGGAGTTCTGGGATGGAGTCCCACATCGGGCTCCCTGCTCAGCAAGAAGCCTGCTTCTCCCTCTCCCACTCCCTCTGCTTGTGTTCCCTCTTTCGCTGCCTCTGTCAAATAAATAAATAAAATCTTAAAAAAAAAAAAGAGTTGGATGCCCAACCCACTGGGCCACCCAGGCGCCCTGTAAATGTCCTCTTCTGCTTAGAACTGGATTTCTGTCACTTGCAACCAAAGATGTCCTAATACAAAGATGATAAGACGTGCACTCACCCTCTCAGGGTTGATGTCCAGAGCGTCACAGACCATGATGGCAAAGTGCTTAGACCTTTCAAAGCTCCCCTTCCCGACACTGTGGGATCCGTCGATCAGAAACAGGACATCCACTGCAGCGAAGCACTGGATCACTGGGGGAGAGCGGAACACAGTGGGTGACAAGCCGCTTCCCTGCCCTCTGGGCCCCAGAGCATCTCCCTCCTGAAGCAGAGTGGAGGCAGAAACAATTTTGGGGTAGATCAAGCTTCTCTTAGCCCACGGGTAGAAATAACACAGGAGACGGTCCCAGCCAGAGGCAGCTCTCCTCCACGGCAGGAAGTACCCTCCCCGCCCCCTATAACCCCAAGCTCACAAACAGGCCCCTGTGTGGAAGACTTCGTAGCACTGGAGGAGTCTAACTCAACAATGGAGCCGTAAGAGAGAAGGGGCTCCTAGGCCAGTGAGGGAAACTGAAGAGCCTTGGTCTCAGTTCTTGGGGGCCACCATCTAGTCCAGGATCCAGACAGATATGCTGAGGCATGAGGCTGCATTACCCCAGAGTTCAAGCACGGATAGCACTGACTGTGTCTTCCCTACATGCCATGCACTGCCTCCGACACATTTATATGTGCGAATTCTTATAACCACCCAAAGATAGGTTGCTATTTTTTAAATTTTTTAACAGGTTTATTGAGCTACTATTCACATACCAAAGAATTCATCCATTTAAGGTATGTAATTCAGGGGGCACCTGGGTGGCTCAGATGGTTAAGCATCTTGATTTCAGCTCCACTCACGGTCTCAGGGTTGTGAGACTGAGCCCTGTGCTGGGCTCTGCACTGAGCGTGGAGCCTGCTTGGGATTCTCTCTCTCCCTCTCCCTCTGCCCCTCCCAACTCATGCACACATTCTCTCTCAAAAAAATTTTTTTTAAATAATAAAGGAAAATATGTAATTCAGTGGCTTTTAGTATATTCACAGATACATTCCATCCTTGCCATAGTCAAATTTAGAATATTTTCTATCACCTCAAAAAGAAACCCTAGAGTATACCTTTAGCTATTAGCTCCTTAGCTCCCCATCCCGCTCCTAAACAGATGAATGGTTTTTATTCCCAGTAGGGACATGAGGAAAGAAGGACACAGGGCAATTCAGTAACCTCCCGAAGGCCAAAGTACCAGTAAGCAGTGGAGCTGGGCAGCAAACTCAGGCTGTCCAGCTTCAGAATCCACACCCCACCACCTCACCGTCAGGATGTAGGAGAGCAGGAGGCAGAGAAGCACCAGCAAGAAGGCACCACCCAGAAGGCAGTGACTGAGGCGCAGTTCACCAGAGAGGGACGGAAGGGACACGCAGGGTCTCTGGGAACAGGCTGCTGTGGCTTGAGCAGGTCGAGTGGATGCTGAAAAGGGTAGAAGAGGAAGGAACATGGCGGGAGATGAGGCTGCTTGGGAAGATGGCGGTCACATAGCTGAGGACTCCCAAGTAGGACCAAGAAATTCAGCAACACAGATTTACCAAAGGTTTTCACCCAGGATGGAGACCTGGGTCAGGCCTGTTTGGGGGAAATGACTCTGGCCACAGTGTGAAAGGAAGATGGGAGTGGGGCAGGAACATTCTGGAGTCAGGCAGAGGTCAACATAAGGGTCGAGAAGGTTGACTAACACATGCGCTTACTTTTGCTGGCAGCTGAAATCTTCCCAACGGTCTCCCTGCTTACGTGGACTTCCTGAAGAGGATGAGACAGGTGTACTAGGAGAGAAGACACCAGAAGTGGTCATTACAAAGCAGAGAGGGGAGGAGTCTTAGTCCCCATTACGTGGCCAGAACCAACAAGCAGTAAAAGGGAAAACTGGAATGTGGAGGAATTTAAGGATGTTGTGTCTCAAAAATCACCAGATGGGTGGCATAAAGAAACGCCTCCAATTACTTCACTTCCATCAGGTATCTTTGTATTTAAACGTGGGTATTTTGAAGCGAAAAATTAAAAATATACGTAGAGAGCGATACAGAGAGCCTGTGATTCTGATGAGTTTTGCCCCTGGTTAGGCATAATAACTGGGTGGCCCACCGGGATGCAGCATCTTGCCAAGAAAATTAACCTTGGGTATAAATATACAATTCACAGACAAGCACAAGGGAAAATGTTTGAATAGGTGACAAAATGTTTTTAACCCAAATGATGAGATACCCTTTTAACTGCAAAATTTAAATAACCAGCGTCTACATTCCATTTAAATGGAATTGGGGAAAGATCAAATCGGGAAAAACCTTCCCAATGGTGGTCCTGAAAACTGGTATAACCCTTTTAGAAAACAATTTGGCCAAATGCACGAAGAGTCATAAAGCAGCTTACAGCCTTTGCCGCTGTAGTATCGCAGCTGGGAAGGGATTCGAAGGAAGAACAATGTTAGAGAAGAGAGAAGGTAGCTCAGGACTCCCCTTTCAGGGTCACTTGTGATGGAGGAATGGCGGAGGTAACAAATACCCAGAGACACGGGCTACGAGCGAACGCTGATAAACTGCTTCGGTGCAATTAATACGAACAGGGGCTCAGAAGTTCTGGGGTAGGAAGTTCATGAATCTATCTTTCATTCTCTTACACGATGTCCAGTAAAATAGTAATGATGGTACGTTTAAAAGAAAAACTCTGAGAGCAGGGGTCACATGCCAAGGAAGCGCCAGGACTGCTGGACATGAGCCAACCGTGACAGAAGTCCTGAAGGCCACGAGGGTGCCACTGTTCTGATAAGCCAAGTGCACTCGGCGGACGTCCAGCGGCCGAAGTCCGCGCGCAGCAGGTTTATAAATGCCCACACGTGGTGGGTAAGCGCGGAGGAAGTAACGTGAGGTGGGCAGAGCAGGGGAGCAGGCCAGGCCAGGGGCAGAGGAAGGAATGCAAACAGGGGGCGCTGCTGGGGAAGGGGGAAGGGCGTGGGGGTGAGGAATTACACCACGCAGGTATGTTGGGCCCGAAGGGATCTATGACTGCCAGGAAAGTGATGAGGAGGGAGAAACCAAACGTAAAAGTCAGGGTCTGGGGTAGGGATGCATCTGGCTTGTGACACACGCCCCCCCCCCCTTAATCAGCCACCCCATGGGCTCGCTCCAACCCCATCCTCTCTGGCTCTTCTCCACTCACTACTCCCCAGTGCAAACTAAAGTAGTTCCCGGTTCTCCCCACCTAACCTTCGAGCGGATGGTGTCTGCTCACCTGATAGGCCCTTCCCTCAATCTCAACTCACAGAGGAGGGTTCTTGGCCAAAATGCCGAACCAGCCATTAGCCCCACAGACAAGAGCTGTCAGACACACACCGTTCACGAGGTCTAGGACAGTCTGCCACCGCGGTTTTCCCACCAGAGGCAGAAACAAGACAAACTACACATAGAGACCACAGACTGGATTTGCGGGGGAAAAAAACCCTTCCACTTGCATAAAAAAAATGGCACGTAGGGACAGAGGCTGGGCAATGCTTCAAAAGCTGAGCATTCACTCAATAATTCAGCAAATTGGTCTTCCAGAACACAGAGGCTCTCTGCTTTACTGCATTCAGAGAGCAAGAAGACCCTGCAGCCCGGCTGCCCCCCTCCCATCATGCCCCGCTGCTCCCCTTGGCCCGGCTGCCCCCCTCCCATCATGCCCCGCTGCTCCCCTCGGCCCGGCTGCCCTGGGAGCTGCCAAGGGCAGGAACACTTCCAGCCATCCTCTGCAAAGCCTAGCCCAGCTCCCTGTGCACCGCAGGTACGCCCTGAAGTTTCCCAAGTAAGTCCATGAATTATTGCAAAGGGCCCAGGAGCCAAGGAATCTCCAAGGCCCTACAAAGAACAGAACAACACTGTTCCTTTTTACAAGTCTTACCAGCAGATCCCCCCCCAGACAGGCCAGCAGCCTCCCCCTGAGGGGAAGGAGGAGGAGCTCTGTGACCTGAGACCACTCACTAAAGAGGTCACCCAGCAAATGTGTCTTTCTGTGCCATGTGCTCAGCTGTTACGGCAGGTGCCAGGCTTCAGATGAGCCCTCCCTGGGCCCTGGGTGACGTCCCCACTTCTCCCCTATGAAGTCATCTCATAGAACATGCAACAGGGAGCCCATGAATGTGTGACTGTTGTTGTTTCCTCTTCTAACCAAAGCAGCCCAGCCTCTGGAGGCCATCTACCCAGGGCTCCAGAACCTTAATGTCCTGCAGGAACGGGTGGGGCTAAGGAGTGGGCAGGATTGAAATCACTAATCTAGTCAAACCTTTTCACTTTACAGATAAGAGAGCAGAAGCCTAGTCAGATGATTCTGGTACCTTCTCCTCCCCCAGAAGAGCCCAGAGTGGTGAGGCCAGCCCAGAAGTCAGGAGAGTGACATTTGTCCCAGGTCTGCTACCAACAGCTGTGTGACCCTGGGCAAGTCACAGGCCTCACCGGGCCTCCCCTGTTTCATCTGTCCAGCCCAGGGACGGTGAGGTCAAGTGCTCTGTAAACTGGACAGGGCTACAGAAGGCGAAGTTGTGCAATGAGCTAGAGCAGAACCGGGGCTGTGCCTGAACGTCCGGGGACCTCATTCAGGCCTTGTCCCCAAATACATCTCATTGCTCCCCAGTCCCCTGACCACGAAGCTACTATGTTACACCATCTACACACACGGCTTAGAGAGAGGGGTAGGTGGGCCGAGCAACCACCCACCTCCTTCCTGCCTCTCTCATCTCCCCAGGCTCCAGGGAACAGGCAGGTGGCCCCAGGATTCAACACAGCAGAGTCTCAGAGACCACAAGAGGATCCTGAGCTAGGCTCGGGCAGCGGGACACCCTGTCCACTTGTTCTTACTTACAGGACAGCAACCCGCAAGACATTCTGATGCCTTTCTACCATCTCATGTTAACAAGGCTAGAGCTTGGGAGGGGGGTAAAAACAAAGCTGATTTGCTCCATTATTCATTCATAAATCCACTTCAGCAGGCCGGGCCCAGTGCTAGGCACCGAGACCCTACAGTGTGAGTAAACAATACGTAGTATCTCTTTCGCCTGGAGCTTCTATCTGGTACAGAAGATGGACACTAAGTTTTTAAGAATTCACACAGAAGTAAACTCGTATCTGTGTTAAGTGCTACATAGCAGAGGTGCCCCGGGCTATAGATATTAAGGGAACTGACCTGACCTGGGGGACCTGGACGAACTGTGCTGGGTGCTGAGGGATGAGTAGAAGTTTACCAGGGTGGCAGTGTTGGGTAAGGGGGTGGTCTAGGCAGAGGGGTCGCCATAACTGAGAACCCCTAGGCAGGGAGGGAACAGGGGGCTGGGCAGGATTGGAAGGAATGTGGGCTGTGGTGCCAAGGGAGAGGGTACCAGGGGGCACTTGAGGTGGCCTGGGGTCAGATCAAGCAAAGTCTCTTAAGAGCAATGAGGTGTTATTTTAGAATGTGAGGCAAGGGGCGTCTGGGTGGCTCAGTTGGTTAAGCATCTGCTTTCAGCTGCAGTCATGATCTCAGGTCCTGAGATCCAGCCCCAGGTTGGGCTCCCTGCTCAGCGGGAGCCTGCTTCTCCCTCTCCCTCTGAGCCTCCCTGCTGTTCTTGCATGTGTGTGCACTCTCTCTCAAATAAATTAAAAAAAAATTTAGGCAGGGGGTAGGGGTGGAGAGGGGTCCAGGCATGATCAGATTTGCATTATTGTTTTTTTTAAAGATTTTTTATTTTAGAGAGAGTGTGGGGGTGCGGGGGGGGAGGCAGAAGGAGAGGGAGAGAGAGAATCTCCAGCAGACTCCCCACTGAGTGTGGAGCCCAATGTGGGGCTCGATCTCATGACCCTGAGATGACCTGAGCCAAAATCAAGAGTCTGACGCCTAACCAACTGAACCACCCAGTGTCACAGATTTGCATTTTGAAATGACTATTCTGTGGACAATGGGCTAGAGCGGAAACAGGTGGACCCATGGAGACCAATCAGGAGACTACTGCAATTGTCCAAGCACGAGATGATGGGGCTCACACTAGGCAGGTGGCCATGGAGTAGAGAGTTGCAGATGTATTTGAGAGACCTCTAGAAGTTAAAATCAACAGGATGTGAAACAAACTAAACCTCTTAACACCTTACCCTGACCAAAAAAGCTTACCTCCAGAAAACAGGAAAATGAAGAGGACTTCCAGCAATAGGAAAGAGGGCATGTTGATATAACTATAGGGCAAGACAGGAAAAAAAAAAGGATCAGCAATTAACTCTGTGCACCCCCAAGTCACCCCCAAACAAGAGGACAACTACTTGACCTTTTTGCAGGCACAAAGATGACCCTAGAGGCCCCTCCTTGTCACAATAACCATATTAGCCAGGGAGAGCCCCAAACTCCCTAAAAGTCATGGGGGACTTTGCTCCAATGACTTTGCTTTCAAAGGACGGTCTAACATCTTTCCCAGACACCCTCCCCCTACTCCCCACAGCTCCTTCACTGACCGCGGGAAGGTAGGCTCTGCCCAAGGTTAAGTAAGAGTCCTGGGTCCCAGCTTGGCCAGGCCCCACCACCTTGAGTAAAGCCCCTCCCTCTCAATACCTCCATTTCTTATGAGTTAGAATCACAGAGATTGAGGATTTGATTTCCAACGCCCTCATTTTCTGAAACCTTGCAGCAAGGTCTTGAAGCCTACAATTTCTCAATTATTTATAAAAAGAAATGTGGCTGAGGAAGCAACAAAAGCTTTTTTTCCTGAATTATTATTGCCTAATCATGTTTATAGTATAGGTAATATTCAGTTCCATGGGGCCTGATAACAATTTTTGAGGGAGATAAGGGTGGAAAGTAAGAGCTTTTAATAAGAACCATAGACCATAACATTGATTCTATAGGAGCACATACATGAGATATCTTTCTAGCTTTAGCTGAAATGAATCATTATCTTTTCAACCACAAAGATAGGATGTACAATTCAGACGGTCTTAAACTTTAGCAAGTGTACTCGTGAGTAGTAATAAGAATTGAAAGGGATCGGGGCGCCTGGGTGGCACAGCGGTTAGGCATCTGCCTTCGGCTCAGGGCGTGATCCCGGCGTTATGGGATCAAGCCCCACATCAGGCTCCTCCGCTATGAGCCTATTTCTTTCTCTCCCACTCCCCCTGCTTGTGTTCCCTCTCTCACTGGCTGTCTCTATCTCTGTCAAATAAATAAATAAAATCTTAAAAAAAAAAAAAAAGAATTGAAAGGGATCACACAGAATGAAATTTATAGATTCTTCCCCCCAGTACAATTTAGCAGGGAGAAATCTAAAAATACCTGAACAATGGGTTCTAGACATTCTATTTTTTGACTTTTGGGATCCAGTACTTATTCAAGGTCTTACCCTCCACATTAAATTTGCCCATTAAAAAAAAAAAAAAGACAGCCACAGGTAGGTCTTAGTGAAGTTTCCTTCCGCGAAACACATAATGTTCACACTCACGCGGGAGACAATTTCAAAGAGCAAATGCCAGGCAGGGTTATGGAAAGGGAACCACTGGGGGGTCCCTCCAGGTTCCAGAGAAGAGAGCAGAGGGCGAGGTGGTCGGTCATAGCGTGGGGTACCCAGGGGTGCACAACCTGGGACAGAGAAACTCACTTCCCCCCGATGCACCCAAATCAGAAAGGCCCCGTAACCTCTTAAGTAAACACCGCCCTCCTGCATCTAAGAATGAGGAAGACGAGGCAGGAGGGCCAAGTTTTCGTTTATGTATCTTGGGTCTTTGGACACCCATGTCTCCACTGGCCTACGTTACTTCTCCAAAACGCGGGCGAGGATTTTCCTGCTCACGCTCAGCTGCTCACCAAAGGGCCTTTCACGTACCCTGCGCTAAAATGAATTCTGTTGTCAGACACACTCCACCATCTCTGCTGGGACACTAAAAACACGCCTCCCAGCGGCCACAACAAAACAGAAGAACTTGACTCCTCATTCAGAGGGTTCTGAGCAGGCTGGGAGCAAGGGCTGCCTTGGAAATCTGGAGTGCTCCAAGAAATGCTGATTCCTTTGCAGGAAGGTTTAAAATGACCCAACTCATGTTCCTATCAGGTGCTACTGCTAGACCATGCTTGGAATTGCAGGAAATTGAACCAACAGCGGGGACAGCACTTACCCCTCAGGCTCTGGGGAACAAGGGGATCACAAGAGGGGAAACTCAGAGTGGATGAGCCGAATACACTTCAGAGATGATGGAAGGGGTCACAGAGGCGCAGCAGCGTCAGTGTGCACGGGGACCCGGACGGTCACACAGCTCCGGTCCCTGGCTCCTAGTCCAGCATGTTTGCCTCTGACCGTGCTGCTGCTGGAGCTGAGGTCAGCTCAGGGACCTTGAGCCACCGCTCAGAACTCCATCCAAGCTGAGCTGGCATACAGCAGATGACTAGGAGGGGCGGCTGCACCTGCCCCGCACCGAGTCCAGGAGCCCAACTTCTCATTCGATGCCTCGGCTCCTCATTTACAAAACAAGGAGGCAGGACCGGATGTGGCTAAGGTGTCTTCCGGTTTTAAACATATCCACTGTGGACCTATGATGGTCAGACCTGACTCTACCATATATTCAGGTCCTTGGATTTCAAACATTTGTGAAACAAAGTAAATCAAATGTCCCAACCAGCTGAGAGGCTCTGTGTCTCAAATGACTGTGAGGCTCACATCTTCACCTAATATAAGTGGAGAGTGAATATTACAAGAGCGAGAAAGTCAGGAGCTTTTGCAGAGAGGAAGAAGGACAGAGAAGATACAGGACGGTGGGGCCGACACCGCTCCTGTTAGCTTCCAGCCCAGCACATGGCAACAAGACAGACCTTCCTTTCCTCCCAAAGACACCTTTTCTTTCCTCTCACTCTGTACAACAGATGGCCAAGTTCCCACCTGCCACCTGGGAGCCAGGCAGGGGCAAGGCATGGGGACAAGGGGCAGTGCAATGCTGTCTAGTCCTTAGTTGGGCTCAGGATGATTTTTGGGGTCACAACCTCTGACCCTGGGCACATGCTGGACTCTGAGGCTTATCAATTTTTTTTTTTTTAATAAAAGCAGGATTCTAGCGGCCTCCCCAGGCTGCCGTGAGGACACAGAAGGAAGTACAGCAGGTTCCTGCCACATAGTAAGGCACTCAGGAAACATGCGGTCCCCTCCCTCTGCTATGAGACAAACCAAAGCAACTTCATCTCGCTCTCTTATGTGCCTCTGCATGCCCAGGTGAATGTTTTCCAGAGTCTTCTAAGTTTCTGCTCATTAAAACAAAATTTATGTTGGCAATCTGCAAATCAATGCAAGAAGTCGAATGCCTCCTGGTACGTGTGTAGGCCAGATGGTGCTGGGTCTGGGACCTCAGGAGCACTTCCCTCCCCTGTGCCCACAGCATGGCCCGTCTTGTCACACAGCCCATGCTGAAACTGCCTGCTGATGTCTTTATCTCGCCTGCCAGGTGGCGAAAGCCTCAGGGACTGAGTCTTAGTGTCTGCTGGGGCCCCAGCTGCCTGTGCTTGTCCGGCACACAGTAGGTGAGATGTGAGCTTGCTGGATAAACTAAGCACCATCATGCCGACTTCCAGACGAATCTTTGCGCTCACTACACTCCCTGCATTCTTTTTTATGCCAAGATAAAGGAAATGAATGCTACTTCGGTGCTGGGAAGTATTAATAGCGCTCTTTGCTGTCTGTTCCCACCATTATCTCAGTCTCCCCCCACCCCCATACCAAAACCTGCTTGCAATGCTAATTCCACATTCTAAATACAACCCTGAATCTAAAAAAAAAATTTTTTTTAAAAGATGAACTGCATGGTAAAAAATCCAACAGCTACCACCATCCGGTGAGCAGTAAATAGACCATGTGCCTGGCGCCAGGTTCTGTACTTCCGTACCTTCTCCCTCCCTTGCAGCCGGCCAGCGAGTGTGTTAGCCCCATTTTACAGATGAGTAAATGGAGGCACAGGAAAGTTGTTTTGCCCCAGGTTACACAGCTAATCGGCGGATCGGACTCCCTCTAGCCTCCCAGGGGTCTGTTCAACCCACCCCCCTCCCCGATTTGGGGGGATTAAGGTAGAGGAACAGAAGCATAATTAAAAACCTGCCTCCTGAATCCACCCTTTGGCGGTTTTCCACAAGCTAATACCTGCCAGCAAACTCCCACACTCAGCACATAACGTGAGCAGATTTCCAGAACTCTCTGCATTCTTGTGCAAAGTAGTCAGGAGTGGTCTGCATCCTGGGGCAGAACCAGATCATTGGTTCCCAGGTAAGCCTTGTCAAGCCTTTTCCATTCCAAACCCCTCACTTATCATTTGTTCCTTTCTCTTCCATTACCCATGCTAATCCCACATTATTCCTGGCTCCTGGGGCTCTCAACACAAGGGCTCAACTGCTCTTCACCACCCCCCCCCCATCTTCTTGTGCCACACAGCACCCGCCGCACGGGGAACAACAGGTGAGTGAGGCTGGTTGCAGGGCTCCGCAGAACACAGGGATTGCACTTGCCATGACACAGGAAGAAACGAAGGCCACAACAAGGCTACTTTGGATAAAGAAGGGCCAGGCTGGCAAGGGCGGAAGGCAGTTTTGCAGGACAATGCCTGTCTTCTCCTTTAGGATCAGGAATAAGTTCAAAGTGAAAAAGGAATCCCCTTCTGCCTCCTTAGGAAATGCAATGCCAACCCCAAATATTAATTAGATTAGCCCTTGGCATCCTCTCAATGGGCAGGATGGATATCTGAGCCCTTTACAAGAACAGGCAACACCTGAACAGGAAGACTTTAAAATCGGAGGTAAAAGCGTGGAGGAGTCAGGAAGCCCTTGCTGTCTTTCACTCACCTTCCTTGGCCTTGGGGCAAAACACTTGGTTCAGGCCAGGGAAGTGGACCACACATTTCTAGTTTGATAGGGCAGGGAGGGTGTTTTAAAAGCCACTCAGGGAGTCATGCTCCCTCTAAAAGAACCACAGATTGTTAGTAACCCAACAGTCTAAGAACCAGAAGTCAGCACCAAGGGATGAACAATGCGCTATACGGATTCCCCGGTCAGACGGGCATGAATCTCAGGGCTTCCCACTCTTGCCACACCTGGTAAGAGACATCTTAAGCCAAGAGGGATTTTGATGTTTGTTTTGATATCTGAAAATCCCTTATTTAAATTGTACAGGACCCAAGTTCCCTGGACTCTGGGACTCAGAAGTATAAGAGAATGCACACAGGACCGGAAGTCCAGAAACAGAATTCTGGACTAGTTCTGCTTCTGACCACCTGGGTGACTCTGCAAGCAACAGCTTCCCTGTCTCAGCGTCATTCATCTAGCACCTGGGGTGAATCTCAGTTTCACAGACTCAGGAACTCAGGCAGCATTGTAAGGACCAGTGAAATAGTATGTGAACATCCCTCCTAATGGTCACTTTTTTTTTTTTAAAGATTTTATTTATTTATTCAACAGAGATAGAGACAGCCAGCGAGAGAGGGAACACAAGCAGGGGGAGTGGGAGAGGAAGAAGCAGGCTCATAGTGGAGAAGCCTGATGTGGGGCTCAATCCCATAACACCGGGATCACGCCCTGAGCCGAAGGCAGACGTGTAACCGCTGTGCCACCCAGGCGCTCCCTAATGGTCACTTTCTGAACGCAGAATATTAAAGAATTATCTTTACATTTAGTAAGTTAATTTCATTTAACACCCATAACCCCATAGAGCAGATACGATCATTTCTATTTTTATACATGAGAAAATGGCCTTGTAGAAGTTGGGACCCAAGGTCAAAGAGCTGGTGAACCACAAGCATGGAATCAAGCCCGGGTCTTCTGACATGGACAGCTTGGCCATGAAGGGCACAGAAGGACGGCAAAGAGCACCTGGACGTTGGGAAGCCCAACCACGAGCCTCTCCGTATATTCCTTCACTTCAGTCTTTCAATTTCCTTCCCTCAAAAATGGTGGTGACATCACCCATTGTATTTACCTGAAAAGGTTGATGCCAGGATCACATGAGACCACAATACAAAAGTGCCCTGGGTGAGGGCAAAGCTTCCTAAATGCAGAGCAGGAAAACCCAGTTGAAGAGAAGGGACTCGGGATCAGGAAAGGAGGGGAGAGATCCAGGAGAGCAATCATATTGAGGACAGGCCAGCAGGTAATTCTGCGGGTGGGAAAGAAAGAGGTCTGGAGCTGTTTACAAGATGAAGGGTAAGCTAAAGAACGGGACTTCAAGTGCGTTCAGCTGTCCCAGGGAGCAGGCCTGGGGTGATGCTGAAGCAGGGGTGGGTTAGACACCCCCCTCCTTGTGCAGCACCCCCAAGAGCCCCCCACTAGCCTTGGGGATGATGGGAGGGATCTGTTTTAGTTACAAAAAAAATTCTTGTTAAAATTAAAAGTTGGGATAAAAATTAAAAATTTTGTTACACTCCTCCTGATGAGAACTTTTTAAAAACTGTTCTGTGAAGAGCAGACGTACAGAAGTTTGAGGACCACTGCTCTAAAACACCTCACAGTGTTGCTGACCCTTCCAATGAGATAATTACATGAACTTTCATTTATTCAACAGAAACTAGTAAATCTGCCCTGTGCCCAGCACCCTGGCAGGTATCGGGGATACAGTGAAAATATTCTGTAAGATACACACAATATGGGAGCATCAGTAACAAAAGGCTCTTGTATTTTCACCAATTTATCCCTAATTTCATCACTTGCCAATTAATGACTGTGCCATTTATACAGCTCATTAAAAACCTAGGAGTCCGGGTTCCCGGGGGCTCTCTCATTCACTCTTGGGGCATCTTCTGCCCTCTCTAGGTCTGTTTCCTCTTCTGTAAAAACATGGGCATCTATGATTCATTTCAGAGGACCAGAGCCTATTGAGGGGAAGGAAACAGTTACTCCACGCTCTGGATGGTAGACCAAAAACTAGATTTAAAGGAAAATATGTCACTGATGCTTTTCAGTCCAACGGTCAGGTGTGATGAAGGAAGGAATCCCCCTGTCTCTTCCCCAGGATTTGTCTGGGGACCTCTTCTGGAAAATTCTTACACCAGCAAGAGAAAGTTCTGGGCAGGACTGCTACAAAGGAAGAGTAAGGGCTATATCCTAGGTGAAGAACAGCCCGTGGAGCCTTGTACCCCCATCAGCGACAAGAAGAGAACGGCTGCAGGCTGCTGAAGCCCACAGCATCCACCAATTCACTCCTGTGGCTTTGCCCAGTGTAGTGGTACCTCAGACATTTCCGACTTGTTCCTTCTCTTTTCCGACTCTCTCCTCAACAAACGCACCTATCCTAATATAATGTCACAACAGAAGCCAAATAGACCTTGAATTTTTACATCTGAAATTATAAAACAGTTAAAGGTGGGGGGGGTTAAAGAACCTCATAATATGAAAGTCGCACAGGTTCTGATTATTCAGTTCCAAGACACCAAACACACCGCAGGTGTCCCCACTGAAAGGCCCCTCCTGGCTGGAGAGCCACGGAATTCACAGGGGCGGGAGGGTGCCTCCTCCCTTTTCTGCCTGGGTGCCCACCATGTTTTTAATTCGATGCCACCTGGCAAGTTTCAAAGGTGCGTTTCTGAGACCCCTTCCGTTTACTCTCCCAGCCAGTGGCCAAGTGCACAGCCCCTCAGAAGGAGAAACGCAGGAAGCAGGTGGGGTGGGGGATCCCAGTATGCGAAATCACCACGAGTACAAATCCCCCTAGACTTACCACCGCCCAGGAGCAAGTCTCTGGGCAATGGGTCCTTCTAGGGCTCTGCTTGCAGAGGCTCCTCTGGGGGCACGCCACTGCTGAGAAAATTGGGCAGGAGTCACCTTAACACCAGCATATGCCCTGAAAAAGGCGGGGGGGGGGTTGGGGCATGTTGCCAAAACATTTATTAAAAAGGCGAGTCCCCTTCAGCAGCTTCCAGGTTAAGAGACCGCGACTGTGCCAAGCAGGGCAGGTTTAAAACGTGGTTCCCTCTTCCACCCACAGCCACCGAGCCCCGTTCCCTTACCTGTGCTCCGCGCCCTTTGGCTTTGCGACCCCGTGCCGGGGACAAGGGAGAGGACGCTCCTGGGCCCGCCGCACACCCCGTCCCAAGACCCCGGCCGGCTCTCCCCGGGCGTTTGGTGGCGAGCCCGGAGGAGGCGTGCGCCAGATGCGCTCTTCCCCGGGACTCCGGCTTCCCCGAGAAGCGCTCGGGCCTCGCAGCCGAGCTCAGGTGCGGCGCAAACAAAGCCTAACAAAGCCCGCAACGCCGCCCCGCCGCCGAGTCCACGCGGGGCCGCAGGAGGTACGCGCTACTGGGAGGGACGGCTGAGGGCCGAGCATCCCCACTCCCGGAGCGCAAACGAGTAATCGGAGCCCCTGCCGAGGCCGCTGGGGGGGCCCGGGGAGCGCAGAGATGGCTCCAGGTCTGACTCACCGGGACGAGCGCGGCTGGGAGCGCACGGCGGGCGGGACGCGGGCGCCGAGGGCGCTGTGCTGGCCCTCGGGCTCGGCTCGGGCCAGGGGGCGCTGCAGGCCCGCAGGAGGGGCGCCCGGGGTGGGAGCCACGTGGGACACCTGTAGCTTTCACCGAAGGGAGGCGGCGAGGGCCGTGGGAGGTGCATCAGGCGCTTCTGGGAACTAGGCCCGCATCCTTTCTCGCGTTTTAACACCGCGTTGCCCCGGTGGGCAAATAAAAGTACTTACTTCTGCGCGGGTCTCCCGGTCTCTGAGGAGTGGAGCGGGGAATACCGTGCCACCCACTGTGGACTCCGCAGGCTTCATTGCTCAGACCCAGGCGAAAATGTTGACTTTGGCACCGCTTCTGTTTGTCATGGCAAATGCCGTTTACCTGCCTGTGCAATTATTGCAGGTGGGAGGGCGTCCTCGATTAAGTCAACAGGTGCTGGATTTTTAAAAATCAGACGCCAGCAAGCAAAATGGCACAATGCCTATATAAAGTGCTAAATAAATGTTGGCTATTCCTGCATAATCTATAGTTTTCACACTTCATCAGTAAAGTGTCCTTGCACGTGTGCTCATTGCAAAAAAAAAAAAAAATGCCAGTAAGGAACTTGCAGAACCACACCTATTCCACCGCCGAGAGATAATCACTGTTATTGGGTGCATGTTCTCCCAGTAAATTTACATAAAAATTTACATTTTCAGTTCAGACCATACATACTGCAACATAACCAGCTCTTCTATTTCTCTTCTTGAACATCTATGCTTTTAGCCACTACTTAACGTCCTAATGTATTTAACCTATTGTTAGACATTAACTTTTAATCACATAATTAGATATTCCTGTTTCTGTCCAATTACTTACTTGGAGTAAACTGCAAAAACGTAAGTTTCTGGACTATAGGATGTATGCAATTTAAGGCTTTTCATGTGTATTGTCAAACTGCCCTCCAGGAATATCAGCCTGTTTCCTCTTTCCATACCCCTCCCCCCATTATTCTTGTAAATGTCAGTCCCATAGACTAATAAATTTTTTTAAACTTTTCCTTTTTAAAAAAATTCTAGGGGCACCTGGGTGGCTCAGTTGGTTACGCGTCTGCCTTTGGCTCAGGTCATGATCCCAAGGTCCTGGGATGGAGCCCTACATCTGGCTCCCTGCTCAGCAGAGAGCCTGCTTTTCCCTCTCCTCCCGCTTGTGCTCTTGCTCTCAAATACTATCTTTAAAAAAAATTCTAAAAACATTTCACTTTCTCAGTTGGTTTCCAACACTCCCAACATTAAGCTTCCAGCGAAAGTGACCTGTGGTACATACATGTTGCAAACTTCACAGAAGTGGGGGAGAAAAGGACTTTTCATCTAATTCCTTCCAGTAACACTGAGCACCCTATTGTAAAAACGCAGCAGCATAAGCAATGGGGGAGCACCCATGCAGGGAACTTAGCAGGTCTAAATGCTTGGTGGAAGGAGAGGGTTTTCTACATCTGAACAGGCATGGTCTCAGTGAAATATAATGCAAGCCAAATAGGTCATTTTAAATGTTCCAGTAGCCACATTTAAGAAGTAAAAAGGAACAGGTGAACTATTGAAGATCCCAAATATCTTGTGTAACCAACGTAAAATAGGTATTTTATACAAAGTCTTCAGAATCCTATATTTTACATGTATAGCACATCCCAGTTTGGACTAGCCTTATTTTAAGTGTCTAACCACATGTGGTGTGGCCTGTGACACACCAGAGGTTTGAGAAGGGCAGACCAAGTCCTGCCCAAAGTGGAAATTTCCCAGCAGACAGCCCTTTTCCCCACCTGTTGTGATTGGTTGCTAACATTTACCAGCATACTTTTACCTAATCAGGTTTACCTTAGACAAGTCAAGCTCCAATTCTGGATGTTCCTGGCAGTTTGATGGCTTTAAATGGAGGGGACATTCCACATTTTCGTTCCATGGTTAAGAAGTAAAAGGCTAAAACTATAAATACTGGTGGAGATACCAGTTGCTTCAAACTCCTTCACATCAAAGTACAGTCTGCCCCAGATGCCTATCAGACCTAGCAGGTGGCTCAGGCTAGAGAGTGGAAAGGGTGGAGGCTTTTTACACAAAGAGAAGCTGGGCAGCTACTCCTGTCATTCACAGCAAGCCCTCCTTTGTGAACATTTAAAAAATAAGGCATTGTGAAGAACCATCATCCCAAAGAGTTTGTGAGCCCCTTGCTTCCAAGGACTTACCTTCTTCCTCTTTGCAGCCCCAATTCTTGCTAACTCTATGCATACGTGCCCTTTCACAATGTTGAGCTGCCCTGTACAGCAGGTCTCGGGGAACACACAAGGCATGAAGACTAGGAGTTTCGTGCAGAGATTAACTGGGGGCTTCGGCACTCAGGAATACATAGCAGGTGACACCCAGTGTTGTGGAATGACCACCTCTTTGGAAATGAAGGAATCCGGGGTTCCCGATCCAGCTCTCCTGCCTACTGGCTTTGTGACAGAGCAAAGATGCTTAACGTTTGCTCAGTTTTGTGGCCTACAAAATTAAAGGTTCATGAGTGCAATGGTTCCCAAACATGTGGAAGCCCCAAATTCCTTGTACCTAGCCCCTCAAATGATGAAAGCAAGGTGGAACATGTATGAAAAGACCCAGAGGAGGATAGGTTATAGAGCTGCAAACGTGGACTTCCCGGAACCCTCTAGAGAAGTGAAAGAACAGGAGGAAACAGTGCATATTGAAATGGCCAAGAAACCATCTGAGAGGAAAAGGGCCTGATTCTCGAGTGCTCCACAGGCAGCACATTAAGCCAGAGCAAAAACCATGGGGCCAAGGCAATGAGAGAACAAATTTTGGCAAGGGGACATGAGGAACAGAAACACTGCATCTCAAAGCTAGAGACCCTTAGGCTTGGGGTAGACACCAACTGCTCTAAAGGTTAAAGCACACAACCCAACTCCTTAAGACAGTGAGAAGAATCACACACAAGGTCATTGGATTTGCTTTCGGGAAATGGGATGCTTTCTGGCTGAGTTAAGGAAACATGGGATATCTCCAAAGGCAAGGGCTTGGGTAACATCATTCATTTGATCAACAGCCAAAACCATGTAAGCACTCTCCTCCTTCAAACTGCCAATACTTCCAAATTTTCTATCTTCCGTCTTCACACATGGATGACTGCCTCACTGTGTTTGCTGAATGCATTTTGAAAGGAATTTGGACACACACCTGGGGGGAGAAGGGCTTCTGTTTACAATAAGCCTCAGTCAGCCTCACTTCCTAGAAGGCTTATCACTACAAGGTCTTAAAAGTGGCATCACCTCAGGGTCTCAAGGTAAAAAGGAAAGCGCAGGAAAGTGGCTGGGCCTGGGCAGCTCAAGTCTTCAATGGAACCGATTTCGGGCTAGCCGAAAGCTACAGCTGATGTTGAAGAGGCTTCCTAGGGAAGATGGACGGCAGTGCCTAAGTGGGAAGCTGAACAACACGCAGGGCCTCAGAAACCCGTCAGCAGAGCTTTGGTGAGGCTCTGCCGCTCCCGCCCCGGGCAGACAGACACGCAGTCGTCCTACTGTACCTGAACCTCCATTTAATTCTGGTAAAGCAAAATCACCCTAGGACTCTTAAAACTGCCTGTTTGGAACCACAGCCTGCCTTCCAATTCAGCTGGAAAAACAAAGCATAAACCATCCTGGAGAATCATGTTTAATGAGTAAACGCTGCTTGGGTGCCTGACCAGCTACAGAACCACCTGGACTGGTAAGCAGCCTCGGGGTTACTCTCCCGCCCGCCCCAGAAGGGATCAATTTGCCCAGTTGTGTCAGTGATGAGCCCACCAGTGACACTAATGGTTTATTGTTCTGGGCTGGCAGCCACCAGGCAGCAAGCCTCATGATCACTTAATTCCTCTCCCGGAATCTGTTTAGGGCCCTGCAGGTAAGGATCCTCGCCTCCTGGTTTTCGTCTTCTGGAGCCCTTACTACACAGCAGGAGAGCTCAAGTTCAGCGTATCAGTGACCCTCATTCACAGTTCTGTGACTTTTACATTTCTAGTTGCCCCAGGCAAAAGAATTCTACCAAAAGAAAAGGCATGTTGAATACACCTCTACACACAACTTTCTCTCAATATTTACATGGTGTCTGCCAAGGAATAATTTGTTTGGTTATACAGCTTCAGCAATATTGTACTTATCTGACTGGACTACACGTATTGAGGAAAACTGGACACCAAAATCTGCAGGTGTGATAGATCATTCACGACTAATAAACGATAAACACAGCATACCTACCTTGATCCCAGGCAAGCAGAGAGAGGTCAATCAGTACTTGAATCATGTTAATAATGCTAGTTAAAGTAGGTCCAATAGAGGATTCTATAAAATTAATCCAGATCTCTACTTGTGAATCTAGTGCTATAGATAACATTAGTCTCTTCTGGGGAACAAGACAAAGAGCTGAACCACCAGCTATTAAACGCCATTTAATTAAACTCTGTATTCAAATTTCCAGGAGCATACAAAAACTTGGAATCTGAGAAACTGACTTTTTTTTGTGTGTGTTCTTCGACTTGCTTCTCTAACGTTCCACAATGAAAAGGCCAATTTTGTGATTCCACAGTTTTCATCTGCGTTTTCATGGTGGCTGGAATTCAACTGAAAATGAACGAAGCATCCTGTGCTCCTGGCATGTACAGAAAAGTCAGCAAAACCAGTGGCCATGAGAACACAAGGCTGAAGAAAAATGAAAGGATTTTGAGCAAAGCACATCATTTTCATCCAATAAAAGCACATCAATGTTTGAACTTTTTACATGAGGAAAAATTCCATTTAATCTGGCTGACACGTTACCAGTAAAAGAAAAAAAAAAGTCTTTAATTTCTTGAGTTGGTGACAACATCTTAGGTTATCAGAGTCTGATACTGAAAACATGGAAAAATTCCCAAACAGAAATATACAGGTTAGCAGGAAAGTCAGCTGGTCCATAATTCTGCACACGTGAGTTTAGAAGAAACTAAGATTACTTTATGTGCTTCAAGAAAAATATATACTCTAACTTCAATTTTTTTTAAAGATTTATTTATTTATTAGAGAGAGACAGCAGGGGGAGTGGGAGAGGAAGAAGCAGGCTTCCAGTGGAAAAGCCTGACGTGGGGCTCGATTCCGGAACGCCGAGATCACGCCCTGAGCCGAAGGCAGACGCTTAACGACTGCGCCACCCAGGCGCCCCCTAACTCCAATTTTTAACTTACATTGTTAACTGTATTTGTACTTCGGGAAATATAAGTTCTACCTACAATAACAAAGTCTAAGTGGCTACAGATTTGAAGGGTATGGATGGCAGGAGCAGAATAGAGAAAGTTCCTTCCCCCTGGAGCAGCTGAGAGCCCAAGGGCAGACCCCATGCCCAAAGGCCTAAGGCAAAGAGGTCCAAGTTAGGATGGAGAGAAAGCAGCTGATGAGCTTAGAGTGGACAGGAAAAGAAGAGCCAGGACCGAAGCAACAAGTCAAAGAACATTTATTGAGTGGAAGAGGCAGAGGAGGACAGGGAGAGCGGGGCACGTTTTATTATGATCTATGTCAAACATACAGAAAAATCCAAAAAAAATAAAACTCCTACACAACTATCAACTAGATTTAGCTGCTACTAACATGGAGCCGTATTTTCTTCAGTACTTTAAGTCCTAAAAATTTATATATACAGTAGAAAGCCTCTGTGCATCCCTTCCCAACACCCCCCATGAATGTGGTATGAAACTGTCATGCAAGACTTATTTGGGAGGAAGAACTCAGAGGGAAAAATAAAACTATCCAACCGAACAGAAGAGTGGCAAACAAACAAAAACGGAGGCACAGGAGACAGCCTTCCCAACCAACAAAGACACAAGGAGCTGTGCTGTCTTTAAGTCCAGCCTTTGAGGCCTCCTTTCTCATAAGTGTTCATCTCTGAGAGAGACTGCTTCTGAAAGAGAAGAATCAACTCTCGTTATGCCTTTATACAAACTCCATCACTATGGCTCTTAATTTCTATCTCAAACCCAACAGTCACTTTTAACTGAAAGTAGCACGTTCAAGTCGTTCACACACACCCCCCCCCACAGGGGCTGCGTATTAGCTACAGCCATTTGTACTCCCCTCGATGAATGTAAAACACAGCTGCGCTCTCCTTCAGATGGAAAATTTTCTGTTAACGTGTGTGTTGAAGTATTTATTTATCACGTCTGAGCCACAGATAACAGTTTTCTGTTCTCATCACCATAGCACTCCTAGTGGGGCAATTTTATAGTTATTAACAAATTTCTCCAGGAGAGACTAAACACTTCCATTTGAAACGTATTTTCTCTGTATCTAGGAAGAACAATTTAAGAGGGTAAATATTCAACTATACTTTCACCACAATGAAGCAAGCATGCTTAAGCAACCATGTATGTAATTTTTTCTAATATAACTCTTCGGGGTTCTGTGCCCTCCAGAACTTATCTAAGGACACTGTAGCAGAGAGAGAGCAGCCTGGGGTCTAAGAACTGGTTCCCTGTGCGTGTGTGTGTGTGTGTGTGTGTGTGAGAGAGAGAGAGAGAGAGAGAGAGAGATCGATCTTGTGCAGCCATGCAATCTCTTGGAGTCTCAGCCTCATCTATAAAGTGGGGTCTGCTTTCTTTTCAGGAGTATTGTGACGAATAAATATGTGACTAGATGTTCAAATGCTTTTAAAATAATATATAAGGTGTTTTTCTATATTCAAATGTGGATAAAATATGTATATCCACAGTAAAGGAAAAGCCAGTTCAACTACTATGCTTTAAATCAAGTTTTTTTTTTTAAAGCAAGTTCTTCAATCTATGTAGAAACAAAAGAAAATCTAGCTTTCATCTTGTGTTAGCACTCTCAAAACCCTTATGAAAAAGACACAGATAAAAACTATGATGATTTGGTGCTAGGACTCAATTCCAGAAGTTCATGTCATTGCATGTCCCTTAATCTATGAAGTCATTAAATTTAAGATTTTACCTTACTTTTTTTTTTTTTTTAAATATTGTATTTATTTATTTGACAGAGACAGCTAGCGAGAGAGGGAACACAAGCAAGGGGAGTGGGAGAGGAAGAAGCAGGCTCACAGCAGAGGAGCCTGATGTGGGGCTCGAACCCATAACGCCGGGATCATGCCCTGAGCCGAAGGCAGACGCTTAACCGCTGTGCCACCCAGGCGCCCCTTTACCTTACTTTTAAATTTTTTTAAACTCAAGTACACAAGACAGCAGTCAGTATTGAAACTGAATGTTATTAACAAGGACTGAAGGTAGTAACTGCAACATTAAGTCAGCATTTATTAGAAATAACACAAATCTTGTAAAGAAAATATATCAGGAGGCTCAAAACTGTTGCTCTAGAATTAATGACACTTGGAATTCAGTTGTACTTTCTTAGAAACAAACAACACAACTGCATTACCACACGGAGAGAATGCCTCCGTTCACACAGCGGTCTCCCGCTTGTGGTCCCCCACGCCTGCAGAGGGCGGTACCACCCACCCAGAGCTCGACTTGCAGGGGCGCTGACAGGCTGTGCTTCAGCCACAAGAGTGCATGGATGAAGTAAATTAAAAGATCCCCTGCTTTTGGCTGGAATTATATCAATTAGACAAGGCAGGAAGGACAGTTTCATTTTCATCAGAAATCGTAATTGGCTACGGATCACAAAGTACCTTCGAGGGCTATTCTGGAGCAAAGCATGCCAGGCAGTAAAAAAACCAGGGGAAACTGTTGCTTAAAACTCAAGATTATTGTTTGAAAGCACTAGAAGCACCACAGCCAAAGCAGAGCAGGTTTCGTTTGGAAATGAAGTACGCTATCAGTGCAGCCCATTTTCCATTCTTGGCCCTTTAGAACCTCTTCACAAAAAGTGCTAACCAGGGACGCCTGGGTTGAGCGTCCGACTCTTGGTTTTGGCTCAGGTCATGATCTCGGGGTTGTAAGATCAAGCCCTGTGTTTCGCTCTGCGCTCAGTGGGGCATCTGCTTGAGAATCTCTCTCTCCCTCTACCCTTCCCCATCCCACCTCCATGTGCTCTTTCTCTAATCTTTCAGAAAAAGCGCTAAACATTTTTATAGCAGCGTGAACAAGTGGGTTAATTTCACGTCTAGACACAAAGAATGTGAGGCAAAGCTTTATCTCAACAATTTTTACAAGTCCCTCCACGTTATCAATAACATGGGCATTCAGAATCAAACAACAGTAAGGTGAGTGGTTGCATCTGAACACCCCTGGACTCGGTCCCATTAGCAGAGCCAAAGTAAGATTATCCAATTAAACCTAGGAAGATAGCAAAAACATTACAACCAGAGCTCACATCATCAGGTCACAAAACAAAGAACACGTCATCAGTTCTACCCTGACAAGCCTAGAGATGTCCTGTTGAAGTGGAGAAAACATCAAATTTGACTTACTTAACTTTTTAACAATTTTCTCATTTCAATAAATTTATTTTGATTGGTTGGATTGTTTAAGAGGAAGAGAAGAATCTGTTCATGTTTTTCAACCTATGGGTGAAGAAAAATAGTATTATTTCATTTCTAAAAATTTAAGGAGTACAATTTCACTTCAAGGAAATTCTACCCACTTGTTTCTGTAACTCTGTGCAACAGCAATTCATCCTGCAGGTATTTTCTAAAGGCAAATACAAAAAGCCATTAGAGAACATACACCATAACTAACAAAAGAACTGCAGAGTCTGAATATACACAGCTCTACCCCTTACGCACGGGTTCGAACTTTAAAGGACTTGACCAATTAACTTCTCATCTGGGCTTTAATATCCCCTTCTACTGCGCCCTGCGTTTCACCAAATGAACATCCCCATCTCCAAGATTTAAGTCTTTTGCCTATCATATATGGGATATCTCTGTGGCCAAGGGTAGGCCTGCCAAATAATCATCTTATGAGATATCCATAAGATCCAATCTCAAAAATACAAACTCCTATTACTTTCAATCTCAGGATTGAAAGTAAGCCAGAAGTAATTCTGAATGCTAGACATTTCTAAAGCTCTCAGCATCAATGCTATCACCAATGAGATCAGCAATGCTGCTCAGCCTAAGCTAAGGAAAATCTGGCCTGGGAGGCCTGCATCTACCCAGTGGGTCCCTTGAGGTGGCAATATGAGTCGCACCTTGCCACTGGATTTGTAAAGGGGGAGGATGAAGGGAATGTGACCACAGAGAGTAAGAAAAACCAGGTCACCTACATTGATTACATCTGTTCTTAATTACACTTACATCTGTCATTAATTAAACTTGAAAAAAATACCTGTACTTAAAGCACTTTGCTTTTTAGATGTGATGTTTTTTGCCAGACCATATGTCACCAGCTTTTCGGCTATATTGACAGTACCATTTTCAGAGCATTTCTCAACCAACACTGTATGGACATTCTTGATAATTCCTTTTACAGAAAGCATTACGCTCTGATTCAACATGAAATTTTTTAGTAGTTCTATTACTAATTGAGAACAGCTTCCATTCAATTCCATTAGTCCTGGGAAAACAAATGAATATTAATCTTCAAGTCCCTTAAAAAAAGATAAATATTTACATATATACCGTCTAAAGACAATAAACGAAAGTCTCACTTTAGCTGGGCTTAGGTATGCTTTGATTTACTATTGCTGTTGCATTAAAAAAAATCACTCAATAGATATTCACTGATCCCTATTATGTGTCAAGCACTAATCTGGGTCTAGAGGGCATAAGCAGACAACTGCCTGCTGCCATGGACGGATTACGTTATAATGGGAGAAGCAAACAATAAAATTTTCCAACTCTCTCCCCAAGTCAAAAGCAAAGCAGACTATGAGGCAGTGCATGAGCTCTTCTCTGCTGGGACCACTAGGTAATGAGATCAGGGGCACAGGTAAAAAGCTACTTTGGCACTCCCATTCGCTTTATTCAAACACCAACCGAAGGGCTGAACATGTGCAGATACGGTACACAGCCAATTGTCCCAAATGGTGTCATCTCTGGTCTCTCAAGAGAGCACCGTGACAGAGCAGACAGGCCCTCAGGTAAGGGTCAGATGGCCCAGCTCCCCTGGCTCTGCCATTTCTAGCTGTGCAAGCTGGGGCCAGACACAATCCCCAAACAACAGTGGGTAACAATGTAATTTTTGTGAGACTGAAATAAGGGATCAAAGATACGGATTTTTTTCTGTAAACTCTGCTTGATATTTAGAAATCTGGGCAGTCACTGAAATGCCCATTTGATTCAGACATGGGGCTATAAAAGAGGAGGAAAACAAAAAAAATCACAGAGATATCCCATTTGGAAAGTGACTTAACTGCCTACCTTCAAGTGAACATTTAATAATTTGGAAAGGAAGCTCCAGGTGGCTGGTGGAAATTGGCTGCACTCTGGAAAGAGGCAGAGTTTCAATGTTTCCATAGTCTGCATAGAGTACTTTCACATCAGCATCTGATGTCCCCAGAACAATGGCACGGTACCAGAAGTCGTCACCTGAAAATATAGTGGAGTCTCAGGCAGGAAGTCACATGACTTCCCGCCCTCCCTTAAGATGGTTATTCACAGTTACATTTACATTAGTGAGAAATTCATGCCAACATTTCTGGTTAGAGTCCAGATGAAACACAAGCATCACCTCCACTTCTTCCAGATCCTACTAAAAAGACAATTATATGATTAAAAAGAAAATGGCACAAAACCATAAGGATAGAGGACAAGAGAGAAGACAGTTTAATATTGGAAGCTGGAAAGCAGATGGCAGGAATGGAAATGATTTAGCAGAGCTCAACCAAAGCTGGCTATGGGGAAGCAAACCAGCATCTTCCTTTGCATCTGAAATCCCCAAGTCCTAATGATTAATGCATTCCAAAGTAATAAAGGATGGAGCTGAAAATGAGGACTGGGTAAAGAAAGCAGACTTACTTCCCAAGACAACCGAATAGACTTTCGTTTACAAACACATTTACATATAATAATTTAAAGTTGCTGAAGAGGATGATCAGTTTTATGTTCACGTGTTTTAACAAAGCTTAGAATGCCTGCCCCATTTCAAGGCATCTGCTCCTACTCAAGGGCAGAAGACTAGAGGTTTCTTCTCCAGAGAGGATGAACCAGATAGACTACTGGACTCAGAAACATGAGGCAGTGCAGAGGAAGCTGTTTACCAAGAACACTGTCAGGCAAGCTATACACACCAAGCAGGAGACAACCATCCCAAGGGAAATGCACTTCAAAATACCAACAAGCAAGAGTCCCCAGTGAAATGGCAGGGCCCCATCACCCAACAGGGAAGGCCACTGGTGCACAAGCTCTGCCCACACAGAAGCTTCCAATCAACTTCTAAGTGCCCCCTCAGAAGTGAACAGCACGGGATCACCAGACATTTGAAGAAAACTTCCAACATGACAGAGAAGACCAAAACAAACAGGAACTCAAACAGGGAGAAGACAGCGACAATTAGAAGAATGATATCAACATCCCCGAATTGCCTTCCCTCCTTGAAATAAGAGCAAGTCAGTATTAAAGACACAGACTTGAGAAGACAAAAAAGCTATTGAAACTAAAGATGTGGTATCAGAAGTGAAACACTCAATAAACTGGAAGATAAAACTGAGGAACTCTCTTGAAAAAAATAAGCACAAAAGGTGAAAGAGAAAAGAGGAAACTCAGCAGAAGAGTTTCAAGTCCAACATTAGAATATTTAGAGTTCCTGGGGCACCTGGGTGGCTCAGTCAGTCAAGCATCCGACTCTTGATTTTTAACTCAGGTCATGATCTCAGTATCTTGAGATCGAGCCCAGTGTGGGACTTCATGCTCAGTGGGGAGTCTGCGTGAGATTTTCTCTCACTCTTTCCCCTGCCCCTCCCCATTGTGCTCTCTCCAAAATAAATAAATCTATAAAAAAAAAAAAAAAAGAATATGTGGAGTTTCTAACAGAACAGAAAATGAAAGGGAATAAAAAAATTCAGAAAGCTTTCTCAAAACTGAAGCTCATCAATTCCTAGACTTAAGGGCTCACCCACTAGAAGCGCCCAACGCAGTGGTGAAGACTAATACCAGGTCACATCGTGAATTTCAAAACATGGAATGAAGAGATTACTAAAAGTTCCAGAAAGGGGGAAAAAATATGTACAAAGTTTGGAGAGTCTAAATGACCTCTCTTTTGACCAGCAACATCAACAGCTTTAAAAAACAATAAAAGCGGGGCACCTGGCTGGCTCAGTTGAGTTTGAGCTCTTGATCTTGCGGTTGTGACTTCGAACCCCATGCTAGGTACAGAGATTCCCTTAATCAAAAATTTAAAAAAAAAAAAAAAGCAATGCCTTCAAAATTTTAAGGCAAAGATGATTTCCAATCTAGAATTCTGTATCTAGGCTACCTCTCAATTAACTACGAGGGTAGAATAAAGACTTTTTCAAACATGGGAAAACATGGGGAGATAACAGAAAATTTATCTTACACACATCTTTTCTCAGCTTCTGGAGGATGGGATCTACCCAAATATTGGAATAAATCCAAAGTAAGGATTTCAGAAAACAAGGTGAGATGAGGGAGGAAGAAACTGAGAAAACATGGTAGGATGGGAGAGAAATCTGTGAAATCCAAGGGAGTGGTGTGGAAACCACCCCAGACGTGGTGTGGCTCACGTCTGGAGGACAAGCAGGCTGGCTAGGATGTCAGAGGCTGCAAGTGCTGGCAACGTAATAAAAGCTGATAAAGTACAGGAGGTTTCACTAGGAGACTCTGCACCAATGCAGAGAGCTGAGATAATCAGTGAAAGTATACAGAACAGTACTAACAACAACAAAGGCAAAAGAGATATGTAGCCAAGTATCTCCTATGTCATAGTGCACCATGTGGCTAGGCTGTCAACAGTGTTCATGCAATTCCAATAAATAGAGAATACTTATCTAACCAAAAATTGTGACATTATTTCTATCAGGAAGAAAGGGAGGGAAAGTGTAGATCCACTTATCATACAAAAGAAAAACTAAACTAAACATAATACATTTAACTGTAAATCTAAATTTTTTTTTAAATGAACTCTATGTGGGCAACAGACTGAAAGCATTTTAAATCCGTTGCTAGCAAGAGGAAGATGAAATTGGCCCACTCACAAACTTTTGGCACATATGGACATTTCTTTAAGATGCCTACAGAGCGATACGCTTCTGGAACTTACAAAACTAACTTATATCCTTTGACTCAGCAATTCCCCAAATTTCTGCCCAAGAATATTCACTCACTAAAAGAAATTTGTTAACATGAAATATTAAACAACAGGACTATGGTTAAGTGTACCTGATTCAACAAGTCTGACCTTTTGAAGCATTTATTCCTTTTTTAGTACATTCATAAAGTTCTATAAATTATTTGCAATTCCTCCATATATAAATATGTTATTGGTCCACCATATACAGGAGAGTTATCTAGAGTTGATCATCTCAAAGTACTGACAGGCTTGTAGATAACTACCTATATCATTACCTAAATATAATCTATGGTTACAGAACAGAAAAGCTGGATGACCCCAGCATATGAATTAAACCTACAACCTTGCTTTTAACAAAACAAAATGTGCACCTAACAAAATACACAAGATTTCATGTAAAAGAGAACAAAAAATTCCCCCTTTAATGTTTTATTTAAAAGAACCTTACTTGTATATTTGGCACAGCACGCATCTCCAATTCTGGGTCTATAAGACACTCGGCTTTTCTGACTATTGCAATATTCTAACAATTCAGCTGTCAATACACACAATCTTTCCTGATCTTCTGAAACATAAAAAAAGCAATCTTTTGTGAACAAGTTTTCAACGCTACTGGTTAGGCAGTATACAAAAACAGTGTCAAATCAAATCACTCAAAAAAACCCATTTACATTTATATTTTAAGAATACATAAAACCGCTAGTGGTTACCTTGTACAAAAGGGATCTAATGCTGGGAGGGAGTAAGAAGGAAGCCTCTGGAAAGCTAATTTCTAGATCAGGGTGGTTATACTAGTGCGTTCACACCACAGAAACTTATGAAGTCATACTTTCACAATTTTTCAGTATCCTTTTCAGGAAGTGTGTTACAGTTAATGAGATAAAACAAAGTACTTCCAATTCATCAGGATTCAATAATCCTGAGTCCCTGCTTTCCACTACACTGATTAAAGATGATGATTTGTAACACTGGAGATAGATTTAAGAGCACTTGGTATCACCACAATTTGTGGTTTAACAATTTGAAATAAAGGTTCACTTTCTCAGCCTTCAAGTACCTGCAGTTATTTTGAATAGCCATCACCAACTTGCACTAACTCTCTGTCTGACACTACAAAGGATAAACTCAAATATATTGAAGCGATTTCTTAACTATAAACTTCCATGAAACAAGAAAGAGAACATTCATATGCTACTTTTCTTCAGGTTTAGGTGGAATAGAAAACATTTCTCTAAGTTTCTAAGCTATAGTAACAGTGATTATAGACTGATTTATAAAGTACTCTTTAATTTTTTTTAAAGATTTTATTTATTTATTCGACAGAGAGAGAGACAGCCAGCGAGAGAGGGAACACAAGCAGGGGGAGTGGGAGAGGAAGAAGCAGGCTCCCAGCGGAAGAGCCTGATGTGGGGCTCGATCCCATAACGCCGGGATCACGCCCTGAGCCGAAGGCAGGCGCTTAACCGCTGTGCCACCCAGGCGCCCCTGTAAAGTACTCTTTCAATATACCAAATTTTCTTAAAAGGTCATAGATGGTTAGCTTTGTAAATGCATTTCAATATAGATAGTATCTATTTTTTGTGATAGTATCTATTTTTAAACAAGAAATTGTACAGCAATTAAGGACACTATTTTCTTATAAAAAGCCGTAGATTAAACTGGGTTGGATAGATGCTAAATGCAGGGCATTTTCCCTTCATGTTCACATATGTGTTTGCATAACTAAATATGCCTGTAGTGTTATGATGGCCAATTCTTCCTTAAAACACTGAATAAAACAAAAATCACCAGCCTCCCCTCTCTCTCATTTCCTCAAGAGTTCAGATAAGCACTTTCATCATACAGTTAAAAGGATGAGCATAAATAGTTCTCAAATTTTGGTTTCTTACCTGGCATCTCATTTGGTAGAGCATAAAACAAGAGCGGGTTTACGATTTCTATTATGGTTGCTTGTACAGTTTTATTAACTGGCAACTCTATCGTTCTCCATGGCTCCGCTGAAGAGATGGCTGAAAACATACAAAACAGACCTTGTATAAAACAGATCAAGTTGTTATTCTCTTCCAGTTATATATTCAATTTATTCATCAATTGAATCAACATTCACAAATCCCTAAAATGAAAATCTGTATTTTCACAAAACAATCTATTCAGTTTGAGGGATTCTATGAGTGTTACAAAAAAGTCCAATCTAGAATGAGAATCTTTGACCTACTGTACTCCTATATTATTTCTGTAATACAGTTTCATTTCCATAATATATTTAATGTAAATCTTATAACTGATTCACACTTTAGGGGGTACATAACTGTATGATGCAAAACTACCTGATAAATAACTACGATAAAAATGAGTACAGTGTTTAATAAAACCATGTTTCAATATATACTATTTTTATTTTTTTTTTAAATTTATGAGAGAGTGAGTGAGTGCATAAGCCGTTGAGGAAGGGAGGCGCAGACGAGGAGATGGAGAGAGAGAATCTGAAGCAGGCTCCATGTTGAGCCAGGAGCACAAAGCTGGACTCAATCTCACCACCCTGAGGTCTCTCACCACCTGAGCTGAAACCAAGAGTCAACCAACTGCTCCCTCCGAGGCACCCCAATAAATACTAATTGTAGTAACCTATTATTAACCTATTTCCACAAAGCATGTATTCCTACAGAAAACTGCATCATTTGACTAGAAAAATTTTTACAGCCCATAAAAGCAAAAGATAACAAATTTAAATAACAAATCAATGGTTTAAACATGTTACCTTGAAGCCCCAGGACATCAACTTGAAGATCACGTTTACTAACAGGTCTATTATATGTCAAGTCTTTACGCGGCGAGCTAGTTTTTAAAACCAAATGTTCATCAATCAGAACATCACTAATTATTCTGGGGTAAGAAGTGGAGAGATCAGTGAGCTCGATTCCCACTCCCTGTCCAGTGATTTCAACCACTCGGGCTTGGAGTTTTATCCCTGCAACGCACATCTGAAATCTTGCTATGGCTTCTTCAGTCCAGCGTTTGTTTCTAGGCTGTATACCTGGCAAATAAGAATAGCATTAAAAAGAATTCTGTGCCCAAGCTGCATTTTTGCTTCAATAGTGTCTGGGACTAGTCCTTGTCAAGTGTTCCATTTGGGTCAGCGATTTTGAGTATCTTTTTTAATGTTCAATTACATCACTACATCTCCCATGTAAGTTACAGATAACACATTTGTAAACATACTACTGGGGTTTTAGGAGACTCAGAAATTTTCCTTATTTTCCACTAATATACCTTTACCTGGCATTTTTCCAATAAGCAAAAACAGGGTTAGAAGCCACCACTGTGTTCTGTTACATATATAATGATGAGTTACTAATTAAGCTGCTAGAAGATCTCAACCATACATTTTCACTTCTGTGGACAGTTTCCTAATGGTGATTTCAGAATGTTAAAACTACTTAACGAAAGGGGTGCCTGGGTGGCACAGCGGTTAAGCGTCTGCCTTCGGCTCAGGGCGTGATCCCGGTGTTATGGGATCGAGCCCCACGTCAGGCTCCTCTGCTATGAGCCTGCTTCTTCCTCTCCCACTCCCCCTGCTTGTGTTCCCTCTCTCGCTGGTTGTCTCTATCTCTGTCGAATAAATAAATAAAATCTTTAAAAAAAAAATACTTAACGAAAAATTATTTTTCTGTTAATTTTGGCTTATACCCTGAATTTTTAGAACAGTAATCCTCAAACTTGAGTGTGCATCTGAATTACCTAGAGGGCTCGTTAAAACAGATTTCAGGGTCCCATCCTAGAATTTCCAATTTTGTAGACCTTGGTTGGGGACTGAAAATCTGCAGTTTGAATAAGTTCTCAAGTTGATGCTGCTTGTCCGGGGGCTACATTTTAAGAAGCACGGACATAAAACATGGTAATTAAAAATAATCTGAAACAGACTTAGTGTAGTAAGTAGAAATAAAACATGCAAAAGGAAAAATAAAGAGCATCTATGCTGCCAGACATGGGCACTATTAACATTCTGGTACCCAACTTTCCACAATTTTCATGCGCATATGTAAAGACTTGCATGCACAGACATACTCATTTCTTTTATAAAGAAACCTTTGCAATAATAATAGGTCTTATGGATATAATGCCAGGTAGTGTTAAGTGCTTTATATTTTTCATCTCTTTTATACTTAATGACTCCTTGAGGAAGATACTATTATTTTCCAGATGAGGAATCAGAAGCACCAGAGAGTTTGAATCATTTGCCTAAGATTTTCACAGCAGGTAGGAGTTGGTTCCAGAGCCTGTCCTTTTAATCACAATGCCGTCCTGTATGTCTTCTATAACTAGCATGCTTCATGTGCCTCATGAACACTTCTTCATATTAATAACCCATGGTTAACATCATTTTAATGACTGTGTGGTAACAGGAAACACTTAAATCTAACTTTGCATGTCAGAAAAATTCTGTTTCTAAGCATTAACCCTCACAACAACCAAATGAAATAGGTACTACTACTGTCAATTATCCGGATCATCATTTAACCACACCCCTGTAATCGGCTATTTAGGTGGTTTTGCTAGTATTAACAGCAGTATAATGAATTTCCTTGTAGGTAAACTGCAAAATTCCAAGATCATTTCTTTGGGATAAATTATTACAAGTGAAAATGCTGAGACAAAAGGTAGGAATATTTGAAGATCCTAAGAAATCCTGCAAAATGCCTTCAAGGGAACACATCGCTTTTCACTCCCATCTCAAGCACAGAAAAGCAGCTGCTTCCCTACTTTAACATCAACACTGAACATTTTGGCCAGTATCTTCAAAAGTACGTTTCTAAATTCTATAATATGAAGCAGGAACTTCTAATTCACATGTTAAAATTATAGACGCTAATATTTAAAAATACATATACCCTAAGTATTAGAAGACAGTTGAGAAAGTTTCTTATTCTGCACCATACCTACTAACCAGCACCGCATTCCTTGAAATGGAAGTTTTAAAAACTTGGATGGGATCATTTGGAGTTCATCCACAGTAACTTCTTCCATGTTCCCATAATCCACAAAATGGACTTTAATGTTTCCATCCGGTAAGATTTCCTCGACTAAAGCACGATACCAATTACCATCACCTATATTTAACACAAAGTGTATAACATGGAACATTATTTCCATTAACATTTGAAATTTTCGTCTTCAAAAGAAAAAAAAAATCCTTTGTCTAAGCTAAATTTGCTCTTTCTCCAGATGATGCCTTCAATTTTTCATTCAGAAATCCCAGAATTCTCAAAATCCATTTTTTAGAATACATCCAAAATTTTTATAGCACCACACTTTAACATCAGAGGTAAATTGAAGATTTCGTTCATCACCTATCCAATAAACAGAATGTGAACGTGAAGGGGAAGACTTCATAACCTTGAACATATCTGTCAGTCTGGAAAGCTTACGGTACTCTTGTAACTAAGAACAAACTGTTTTACTTGTCATTAGTAAAGTAACGTAAAAAGCAAATAGAAAAACTCATGCAATATTCATTAAACTCATTAAATAAAACTCATTAAACTCATTTAATATTCATTAAATATACTTTCAAACTAAACATGCACAGGGTGACCAGAAGAAACAATGACCCTGCAATGAACAGGTTTCCCAGTATCTAATTTAATATCAGAAATTCTGGAAAGAAAAGCATTTAACAGAGTAACAAAGGTGAGCTAAGAAAGTTTCATTTGGAGGTTCCTTGCTACCAAGAGAAGATAAAACACGATACTTTAAGCATTCATTTCGTCTTGTGAGGAACATTTGCTTAAACCTCAGGAAGAAAATACACACTAAATAAGGACTGAACATCAGGAAACAAAAGTCTCTATCAATGAAGTCAAGAGTCTATCAACTGCAACTTACCTGCAAAAAAAGCACAACACGGACGCCCTATTTCTGCCCTAAAATCACTGGGCACCTTCTGCTGGCAATATTCCGCTAATGACTTGTTCAAATCATTGAGTTTCTTTAAAGCTGAAAACACAATACATACAGTATTCAATATTCAAAAAGCATGCAGAATACAGATTTTCCTCTGAAGTTGGGAAATGTTTTGATCATACAATCTCAGGTACATTCCCAAGCAACTAATAAGTACACACTAGATGCTTTTCTCTTTTATTAAAAAGTAAATTGGGAAAATAATCATTATTAGTTAATGCTCTTGGTAAGCCCCTACTACGGCATTGTCATCAGCATACCAGAGCACGAGCTTTGCACAGGGATAAGGACACTGTGCACAAACCTGTACAGAAGTGACCTACAAGCTGGCCTGGAGGAGGACACATAAGCACTACGAGAATGCACAGAAGTCTGTTGAGGAAACAGAGAAGTGAGCTGTGCGTGCTAAAGCTTGCATCGAGAAAGAGGACAAAGAGGGGGTAACTGCAGAAAGAAGAAATGGCTCTGAGGCGAAGTACAGAATTAAGCAGCCAAAATTTATATGGCAGGAGCAGTCTGGCAACGCAGGGAAGGTGAACCACTAAAGAACACACCAGCCACGTGCTGAGAAAGATACAAACCACAGAGAGCTTTAAAATGCTGAGAGGCGCCTGGGTGGCTCAGTCAGTTAAGTGTCCAACTCTTGATTTCAGCTCCAGTCATGACCTCGGGGTCCTGAGATGGAGCCCTGCTTCTGGCTCCCCCCTCAGCGGGGAGTCTGCTTCTCTCCCTCTTCTCCTCCATCTGCATCCCCCACCCTCCTTGCCCCAGCATGCTCTTTCTCAAAATAAATAAATCTTATAAAAAAAAGAAGAAGAAGAAAAGACTATGCGAACTTATTAGTCCAAGACATAGTGGAAAATAAAAGCGCAAAAATCATTTACAGTATTTCACCATTTATGCCTACACAAACAGGGATACATACATACAAGCATATGCATAGAAAAGATATTATTTATTCTGAAAAGATTTAGAAAATTGAGAGGGACTGGGAAACTTACTTCCCACTATACACTCTTTTTAACTTTGGGATTTTGTACCATATGCTTGTATAATCACCTATGAAAACAGAAACTGACATGAAAAGTTTTTAACTTTATGCTATATAAAACAGTGGTCTATCTACCAGATGATTCTGAAAGGAGGGATGACCAATTTCACGAACTGGGAGCCAGACAGGGACTTAGGCACCTAGTTTAATGTCCTCATTTGATAGAGAAGAAACAAGATTTAAAAAGTTAAAATTAGGGGCGCCTGGGTGGCACAGGGGTTAAGCGTTTGACTTCGGCTCAGGGCGTGATCCCGGCGTTGTGGGATCGAGCCGCACATCAGGCTCCTCTGCTAGGAGCCTGCTTCTTCCTCTCCCACTCCCCCTGCTTGTGTTCCCTTTCTCGCTGGCTGTCTCTATCTCTGTCGAATAAATAAATAAAATCTTTTAAAAAAAGTTAAAATTAAAGATGCTCACCACAACAGCTCAAATGAAAAAGAAGATAAATACAAGTGTGAGGATGTGGAGAGACTAAAACTCTCAAACTGACAGCTGTCAAAATCACTTTGAAAACTTTTTGGCATTCATTGATCAAAGCTGAAAATATAAATACCTTTTAGGATATGGTCAATAATTTTCCTTCCTGGGTATATATTCAAAAGAAACACATTTATCCATGTGTATTAAATTTGTATGGAAATGTTCATACCAATATCACTTTATAGCTCAGAGCTAGAAACAACGCACATGCCCAACGTTATAAGGAAATAAATTTGCAGTATATTCACACAGTGGAACACAAGCTACTGTTGCATATAAAAATGAAGAACTGGGGCGCCGGGGTGGCTCAGTCGTTAAGCATCTGCCTTCAGCTCAGGGCGTGATCCCGGAGTTCTGGGATCGAACCCCACATCAGGCTTCTCCGCTGGAAGCCTGCTTCTCCCTCTCCCACTCCCCCTGCTTGTGTTCCCTCTCTCGCTGGCTGTCTCTATCTCTGTCAAATGAATAAATAAAATCTTTAAAAAAAAAAATGAAGAACTGATCTCACAAACTATGTAAAAAAAGGTGGCAAGACACATAAGAGTACATACTGTATGATTACATTTACATAAAGTTCAAAACCAGGAAAACTATGTTATTGGAAGGCAGGATAGTATTTACTTTTCATAGAGAGAAGAGGTAGTAATCAAAGGAGACATGGAGGAAACTTCTGGATTACTGGTTATGCTTCATTTCTTGACCTAGATGTTGGTCATTCAGTGTTTGGACTCTGTGATAATGTGTTATGCTGCACTATTCATGCACTTACATATATGCAAGTTATGCCTTAATAAAATCAACTATTTAATTTTCAAAAATGAATTTAGAAGACATTCTATGAAATCAAAACTGGTTTAAATATAAAGAGATTTTTAAAAATAGAAATGGCTTAAAATGGAATAAAAGGCAATTAAGTATAATCAAATCCTTCTTCCAAGTAGAAATACTCACTTGGCCCTTCTTGGAAAGACAGTACTTCTATTATTCAGTAAACTCCTCTTCAGTTATTACCACACCAATATATTTGTAAGAGAAATAAATGAGAAGAGTCCACTTACCATCCTCTCGAAGCACATGGCAATAAAATTCTCCAGGACTGTACATCATACAGACCACAACATCTACTGTTTGGTCAACTGCAAGTTCAACCCATGTCCACTCCAATGGATTTAGTTTTGCTTCTATACTAAAGGGAACTGTGGGGGGAAAACAAACAAACAAACAAAAAAAAACTTTTGCAAAACAACTGGTTAAAGTGGAGATGGGAGGTAAGGCTGGTGAGGAATCTGCTTTTGAAGAACTGAATTTCCAGGGACTTTTAGTGACTTTACAGGAAAGTTAACTGGTATTACAATTAGCCACAACTACCTCACTGAATTTCAAATTCACATTTCTGATTGATCCTTTGGCTGCCAGTGACCCACAGGTTTTGTTTTTGTTTTTTCCAGTTTTCCAACACACTCATAATGTATTTAAATAAATGCTTGATTAAAATAAGAAGACACAGCATCCATTCTTTTTGAGAGCACGAGAACCCACACGTACGCAAAGCCATCTGGATTCCAGCACGGACATCATCGAGCAGACTTCTTACCGCTGGCATCTTTCACGACACCGGGTTTCTCTGCCGGCACCCCCGTCTCCCGGAGGGCAAAGCCCGCGTCTCTGAGCACCTGAGCAATGCTGAGGTGAGGCGTCACAGATTCATCTATGAGCTCCACCAGGGAGCTGTTTTCCAGCTTGTCTGCCACTTTCACCATGATCATTTTGTTCTGCACAATTTTTTTCATCAGACAAATAGCTTCTGGAGTCCAAATTCCTAATGATGGCTTTACTCCTATCAAAGAATTTTTAAAAGAAGACTAAAATACTTCTTAAAATAAGCATTTAAAAATTCCTAATTTCCACAAAGTTCAATTTAAAGAACCTGACAAACACCAGACAAAAAGTCCCACCTGAGCAGGATTTTCTAATCATTAAAATGAAGGCAAAATTACAAAAGAAAAAACCTATAGAAAACTGCTCTGCTTCTATGCAAACAAACCATAATTCCATTAATATGACAAGTCTAGAAAAACAAATCTGGAAGACAGATTAGTGATTGCCTGGGGAGCTAGGATTAACTACTGATGAGCACAAGAAACCTCATCAGTGTGACGTCTCTACAGCTCAGTAAATTTACTAAAAATCACTGAATTGTATACCTAAGACTGAGAATTTAATGATATGTAACTTATATCTCAGTAAGTTAAGAAAGTCATAAACAAAAGTTATCAAACAAACCAGGAGGAGATACTGGTCCCTTACAATGACCTGAAAACGCCTGCAGCAGTTAAACTGCAAAGGCACTTGGAGATCAACACCCCGAGGTTATGCGCCTGGTCTCTTCATAAGATCAGAGCAAGTAACTTATAAAAAAAAAAAAATGCTCAGGCTCATGGTAATAAAGTATTCGAAATGACTGAGTTTTAACTTCTCGAAACTGGCCAACATGAGGTAATACAGAGGTATCTATTTGGTTTACCAACGTGTTGCAGGAATGGGCTCCCTCTCGATCTTTCTGGTAGGTGTTTAAACTAGTTCTACTCTTTCTGGCGAATAATCATAACATATATCACAAACATGAAAAGAAACATGCCCACAGACACCTCCAGTTCACCTGAGGAATTCTGTAGTACAACTGTGTTTTGCAGCCTATCCTAAGGAAATATCTTGGATAGGTGGCAAAATATAGTTAAAAGAACACTGATATGGGGCACCTGGGTGGCTCAGTGGGTTAAGTGCCTGCCTTCGGCTCATGCCCTGGGATAGGTCCCACATCAGGCTCTCTGCTCAGTGGGGAGTCTGCTACTCCCTCTGCCCCTCCCCCCCCGCTTCTGCTCTGTCTGAAATAAAATCTTTATTAAAAAAGAAAAAAAAAAACACTGCTTGTAGCAAAAACTTGAAAATATCCTTCTGGTAACTGCATAGTTCAATAATGGAATATGTGAATGAAGGTTATAGAGGACAATTTATTAACATGGAAAGAAGCCCTGGCTCCTGGTGGGATAAATTTTATATGCAGTAATTTCTAAGCATATGTTCAAACATACTGTTTTTACACAAGCAGGTTTTACCCTACTTTGTATAATGAATCGGCTTCTATGATATTCATCAATAATGCAGACTATAAATAGCAAAAAAATAATACTCAATTTCATAATGACAGGCACATTAAATTTTATTTTATTAGAGATAGCAAAGTAGTCCTGTGTATTTGAAATGTTCTATTAAGGATTATTTTTGTGTTAAGAGAAGTTATATCTAAACACATTATCTTCCGGGTAGTTTAATTAATTTCAATTCTAATGCTCTTTAGGTTTTAGTATTTTAAGAATACAGGGACCACAAAAATTTCATACCTGCCAGCACACACTTTATAGCTTGCATTGGCAATTCCAGCAACTTCGGAGTTATGGGACAAAGTCTCGTCAAACTAAGGATTTCAAAGTTTCCATAATCTACATATCCGACCAACACAGACTGTTCAGAAGCATAAGCTAAAATGGAGGCACGGTACCACTGATCATCCTCTGAAAGAAGGAGAGACTCTGTCTCAAATGATTTTCCACTGCAGATATAAACAAAAATTTTCCCTCCCAAATTCAGAGATGGTCATCTATAGGCTTTACTTTAACAGAATATCGAGCTTTATTGAACAATGTACACTTAGTCAACATTACCACTTCTGCTGCTCAGAAGCCTTCCACTCCTAAAATCTCACCTTTATGCATGCATACCTTACTACACCAATCATGCCTTAGGTGGTCATGACTTACAACATGCTTGGTCTCCCCCGCAGATAGTTAACTTATTAGGACAGAGAACATGTCTGAGTCTTGTGATGCCCTGATCAACACAGGAACAATTTGCTAAGCATCAAGCAGGGCTAATTTTAGAATACCTGGCTGTACGAGTCAACCAGACTCCAACGACCAAGCACTCCATTTACTGGAGGCCCACTTGCATCTCCCCTTCTGTGAGGCCTCTGGACTTGTTTCCCTTCATCAGGGAAGAACGGAAGCCAGTTACCACAGCTGTGCCGTGACGGCTCCGTGCTTCCAGGCCCTTTTGCTATTCCCAAGAAAACTGGTGAAGACATGATTCTGGAAGAGTCCACATTCACATCCTGATGTAAATAAAATTATCTGCACCAGTCCCCAAAACTAAAGGCTGATAAAACAACAGAAAGGTCCTTTGCCAACTCCTCTAGCGTTCACAGGCCTTCTTCCCCTGCACGCTTGGATTCAGTTCAACTGCACATATTTAAATGATTGGTGTGCTTTACCACTCCAACTTCAAATGCAGCCATCCAGTGCAAACTGAGGACTGTTTCATTTATTTTTACTTCATTTTAAGTAAAAAAAATTCAGTAATACTCTTCCCTCACCTGAGAATTGCGCACAACAGATATCACCAATGGTTGGATAAAAATCTGAGCGTGGAGGCACTTGACCACAGTACTCGCTAAGGGATGCCTGGAGTTCAGCGAGCTTATCTGTAGATACAGATCACATCTTAAACACAAGAAATACAAATCTACACATTATCTTCTTTCTCACATGTTGAGTCTCTTGAAGTACACAGGTTATACTGACAGCACAAATCAAGAAAATTTACTTACGTCCGCTTTGCAGCTGTTGACAAAAGAAGTCTTCTGGAGTCTGAATGTGGGCCACCACACCACAAAACTCATCTCCTACATTTAAGGTTAACACTTTCGGGATTAGATCACTCCTATCCACAACAACTTTGCTTTCGGTGGTCATTTTTCCAGTATCCTCAAGATCATCTTGACAAAAAAAACAGAAAAACCAAGGCATTTTGTTTTCATTAATCTAATTTTTGCAGCTTTTCAGGCACCGTATCACGCTCCTTCGATACCTCTAGGCCTTAACACATACTCTTCTTCCTCCCAGAACACACTCCCAATCCCCCAGCAACCTGGTTATTTCTTGCTCAGTATGGTGTCACCTTGAAAAAACTTCTATCATAATCCAGGTTAGGTGCCCGTCCAGGTGCTCCCACTGCAGTCTGCATGCACTTGCTCTCTCCTACCATTTTATCATCTCTTCTCTATGGGTCTTCACTGACCACAGTCCCTCAGGGAAGAAAATACTGCCCAGAAGATTTTTTGTTCCTTCCACTAGATACCTTTGCAACATTTGTTATTACCGATGACCTCCTCCTCCAAGCATTCTCCCTCCTGTTGCTCTGGCAATTTGTCTGCATTCTCTATCCACCTCTCCCATCAAGGCTTCTCATTCAATGTTGTAGGGCCCAGGTTTATCTCCCCCCCTTTGTTTCCCTCACTCCACACTCACCCTAAGACACCACCACCATTTATGGTTTCAACCATGTCCACTATTAGACCAGTAAGTGTTTGGTTTTCTCCTCTAGATGGCAAAGAATTACTAAAAACATTTTGTCAGAGCTGTCATACCAAGATCTGTGTTTTGGGGATATCATGTATGCAGTACTATAAGAATACAGACAGCAGACAAAAGGTAAAGTCAGAAAGTTGTTGCAATTATCCACAACTGGTAAGGATTTCTGAACTAGAAAAATAGTAAGAAAAAAAGGATTTTAAAAAAGAAAAAAAAGTCGTATATAAAGGATATTCAGGAAGAAGAACCAATAAACACTGGGCAACTACTAATAGTAGTCACGGTTGACTACTAGAAGAAACACCATCTTACCAGAACAAAATGTTATACCCCTGTTTATTATTGCTGGAAAACCTAAGTAAGGAGTTAAATTTAAACTAAGGAAATGTTAGCTAAAAACCCTTCAACTCCTTATTCCTTATGTTCTACATATAAGTGAATAGCATGGGGACATTAGGAGAAGGAAGGGAAAAATGAAGGGGGTAATCAGAGGGGGAGACAAACCATGAGACACTATGGACTCTGGGAAACAAACTGAGGGTTTCAGAGGGGAGGGGGGGAGGGGGATGGGCTAGCCCAACGATGGGTATTGAGGAGGGCACGTATTGCATGGAGCACTGGGTGTCATACGCAAACAATGAATCATGGAACACTACATCAAAAACTAATGGAGTACCTTATGGTGACTATCATAACATAAATTAAAAAAAACCTCTTCAACTCAAAGTGTCATGATATTTAATACTTTAGAGATTTCTGATAATCATGTCAAGGATTAATATGGAAGACAGACAGGGAAGGAAAACAGGCAGGGGGGACTAAGATTAGACATAACATACTACTAAATGAAAACGTATCTTTCTTATATAAAGTTCAAAGAATGGTTATCATTTCCATTAAATCTGACAGTGTGACAGCTCTGCCTTTTTCTGTTCAGTAGAGAAGATATTCTTCAGTTCCTGGAGTCACTATACTGTCCAATGTTAATCTGTATACTCACTTGGATCTGCACTTTGCTTCTTAGAATTTTGTCCCTTGGGTTTCAAGCCATATCCCATTTCTATGAGCACATCATCTAAGAGTTTTCCTAAAAATGATTAAGAAAACATATCCCCATTGAGATACTATACCAAGTATTAGAAGAGAGGCATAAACACGAAACAAATGATTCACAATCATGTGATCTAGAGATTATGGCTATTAATACACTGGCCTATTTCTTACCAGTTCAGTTTCTGTGTGCCAAATACAGTTTACAAATGCTCAGCCTTAAAAACTGAGGCAAAATTCCCATTGTCAGGTGGCAGAAAATTTTATAAAAATATTTCACCTCAAAATTCTGGATAACATGAAAGATTCAGTTGCCACCTGACCGGCATACTTAGTATGGACACCATGTATGAGAAAAAATAAACTTAGCATTAAACTAAGACTACTTTTTCTCAAACATAAAGTATGGCTGAAACAAGGGGTAGCCAGCATGACATAAACTTCAAGTTCCTTGAAATACCATCCAGAAGCCTGAGTCATAATACAAAACATACAAAGAAAGAAAATAGATTTTATACCTAATTTCACAAAAGATTTAACTGAATTTTCTACCGAGTCACCAACTGATGCCAGGTCTCTCAAAGTAAAAGAGTGATACCTTGGAAACTGAGATGCAGTATAATAGGCACTCAGTCACTTTTCAAACACGCAGGATTCCAAGGTGTTTCCATCTCCACACTTAAATACTAGGCACTTACAGTCTCAATACCAACCAAACACAGTTCTGTGAAAATTCTTCCAGGAAAAAGCACTCGTGGTGAAAGCATGGACAAATTCATAAGGGAATTCTTGAATTTTTCTCCACAAATGAGTAGACATCAGGAACAGTGATCATAATGACCATATCAACAGGCTAACACAGTCATCCCCACACTAAGTCTGCATCTAGGCTCTGAAGCTGCCAGCTCCACGAGCCTATGCTGGGTCTCTGACCGACTGACTGCCATATTTTCCTCATACCCTGAAGGACTTCTGAGCAGAGCTTACTTGGCCTCACTCCATGTTTCTGTTTCTTCTCTGAATAACAGGTGAAGACTAAATGACACAGCAGTGCTCCATCTACAAAAGACAGATTTAGATCTTACCTGAACTTGACAGCATAACATCCACAGCAAAGGTAACCACGTCTTCTTTTAGGATGTCCACGATCGTTATAGAGCAGTACTGCTCCATTAACAGTGATTTAATAGTCCTGACACATTCGTTGCTCCAATTCCCCTCTGCTGGGAGAACATTGGCCACAAAGCACTTTATGGCCTGAAAGATTTTACGTGAGTTACTAAAAAATTAGTATTTGAAAATGACTTTTTCTAATTAATAACATGAAGATTTTTTAAAGATATTTCACACTGAAAATTTATCAGAAATCTTCAAGAACTAACCAAATAAACAATTTTATGTGTAATTATTTGTCTCTTGTGCTGATGTATCCACAGTGCTTTTCCTTTTGGGATTTGAAGCTTGAGAAATTCATGAAAGGATAATTATCCTTCAAATACATATAAATTCAGACTGCTTCCAGAAAATGTAATAAACATATAAATGATTCTTTTAAAAGAACAGATGGATAAGATGTCCCTAAAAATGCTAGTTTCTCATCTAAGGAAGTACTTAACTAAGGCTTCTTAAATGGATCCAAGAAAGCCAGTGAGCATTTATATACATTTAGTAAAAGATGAAAAATATACCCATGGGTACTTTTATAATAACCATCACAGAATAGAGCAAGCAAATACTGTGCCCAACAAAATATTAAAAACAGCTCTTTGGGGACACTATTAGGAATTTAAAAAGTAAAAAAGACTCACACATGGAGGAAATAAGTCGATATTTCTATTTAGTTGGTGAATTCTGTTTACTGGAATTATTTCTTCATTTCCGTAATCGATATATAAGACTTGTGCTTTCTTCTGCAGCATATCAATATCTTGTATTATTACTCTGTTCCAGGTCTGAAAGTGGAATATAATGGTGCTTTGCTTCAAAACCGTATTTCACAATCTTAGGCTTAAAAACTCTCAGCCAGTCTACACAAAATGCAAAGGAAGGGGTACAGTTCTGTCCTGAGGCACTCAATTAACAAGTTAATTTTCTAAGAATCTGGCTAAGAAATCCCTAAATTTGTCTATGTAGGAGACTTTAATATGCACAACTATTCCCGGGTTACTCTAGCCCAGGAGGCACTACGACACACTAATGCCTCAGCTACAAAAATAAACACAAGCTCCCGGACTCGCCATCACTGCAACCGGCAGCAGAGGAGCCTATGAACAGAGCTGGAAGGGGTCACCCAGCAGACCCACAAAACTGACTGAGGACGAGAAAGGGGAATGTGACCACAGCCTCTTGTTAAGCCAGCAAATGCATTATTAAAAGCTCTGGTGTCGAGTTTATACGACCAAAGTAAATTAAAACATTGTATTAAATAATTCATTTCATCAAAGGTTACCTGATCAACAGTGTACTTGGCAACACAAACTTCCCCCTTCACAGGAAGGTAATCCTCTTCCTGAGCTGTATTTGCATATGTTTCCTTTAAACTAGCAGAGAGTAGGTTCATGTATTCTAAAACTTCTGAAGAATATAACTGCACGTAAAAGTCACTTGGGTGTTTGAATTCAGTAACTGTACCCTTTCAAAAGACAGAAAAGGTGCAATAATTCACTGAGAACACAAGCAAATGTGAATTTTTTAAAGCTTTCTAACAAGATTTTTTAGAAAGGTATTATAAAACAATTTTTGCAATCAATTTCAGTTACATTTTGAGCTATCTTATACGCTCAAACTAAAAACAGGAAACAAGGAATAAATATCTATTCTTTGGATCTCTATGAAATTAAACAACAAATACCTTTATTTCCAGGGTCTTCCTGAGTTGTAGACTTCTCAAATCAGAAAACATTATTTTATCAGCACAAATGGCTATTTCTTTAGTAACTCCATGAGGATAGTCACCCTGGGTTTAAAAAACACAAAACACATGAGTGAGTTACTTACACAAGCACATGTCTCAGTGATAGTATGGCCACCATTTGCTGGAATTGAGGCCAGAACAGCCCCCGAGGCTTGAATAAGAGCAGAGAAACAGCGTATACCTTCAAGAGCCAATAAAACCCACTGTCCATAGGCATGTACACAGCAGTGCGGTCACTCAAGAACCAGGCCATAATGGTGATGATAATGTTGAGTTTATAAAATAAAAACAGGTGGTTAGTGTTTTAAGTCTGCACCTGTTAACATTTTATAGGAATGAATATTTGAGGAAGTCAGAATTTTTTTTTTTTTTTAAGTAGAAGCTAGGACCGGCTAGAGAAGTCTAAAAATTATAGATGAGCTGAGCACTACTGATATTTTTCAGATTATGAATTATTTAGCCCATATAGTTACCTAAATGGAAGAGAGGTGTCACAGAAAAAACTTCTCCATCAATACTAGGGCCCTATTAAAATGCAGTACACAAAGCCAGAGAATGTGTGCACACAAGGACTACAGAGCGGGGCTCTGTCTCAGGAGTCCACGTGATTTTACAGAGACACCAGCACTGCAAGCACTTTTGGGAAAAGTGCTGGGCACACATAACGCTCAAAAATCCCTAAGAGTCACCCAATCGATCATTTAAGTGTACAGATTTATTCAACAGGAAACTTTTTTTTTTTTTAAGATTTATTTATTTATTAGAGAGAGAGACAGCCAGCGAGAGAACACAAGCAGGGGGAGTGGGAGAGGAAGAAGCAGGCTCCTAGTGGAGAAGCCTGATGTGGGGCTCGATCCCATAATGCTGGGATCACACTCTGAGCCAAAGGCAGACGCTTAACACGCGCTTAAGGACTGCACCACCCAGGCGCCCCAGGAAACTTTTGTTTTTAAACAAACACTGGTGGCAGGGGCGCCTGGCTGGCTCAGTCAGAGAAGCCTGCAACTCGATCTCAGATCTCAGTGAGTTTGAGCCCCACGTTGGGGGTGGAGATCACTTGAATAAACACTGGTGAAATGCAGAAATAAGTGACAAGTCTTTTATTTAGCGTAAGTCCTCTTAATTCAATAAAAGGAACTAATTCAAAATTTAAAAGCGAAAAGTACATCATACCTCATTTTTCACTTCCACGTTCTTTGTTTCAAAAGGTGATTTACTATCTTCTCGTTTGTGGAAACTGAAATAAAGCAGCTGTTTGTAATACTTATAGTACAGAGCCAGGTAAGAGTAGGGGCCATAATGATGTTAAATTCTTAATTATCAAAATCCAGAAGGAGAAAAACAGCTTCCTTCGGAGACTATCACAGTACTAACAAAGCAAAATAGTCCAGGCTGGCTATGCAACAGTCTACACTGTGTGCGGGCTTGCCCCCTCCAAAGCCACCTAATTAAAGGGACAGAGACAGCCATGACCTCCAAGCCCCAGCTTCCTTATCTACAAAATGGAGATAATCTCTACATAACCTCAATAGTTTTGAGGATTGAATGAGGTTATAGATGTGAAACTTCTCTGTAAACTGGTAAACGCCATGCCAGTAAGATTTTCGTATTTTAAGATCACCATTCAAAAGGCACTGAGAGTTCTACCTTACCAAAATTCAGGAAAGAACACATGATTAAAAGGCATTCTAAAGCTCTAATTACTACAGACTCAAACTTTAAGTTCTAACTCTGAATATGTACTATTAAAATTATATTTATGAAAACTCAGTCCTAAATTTGTAAGCTCTTCATTTCAGATTTGCATCCTTTATGTTACACCTCAGTAAATAAAAGAACAACTTCTACATAGTTACGGCCTGCTTACCTCATTTGATCCTTACACTATCAAAAAAGAAAAACAACTTTTAAATATTCCCTAATGAACAAAAAAAGTTTTACTTACTTTTTTTTTTAAAGGTTTTATTTATTTATTTGACAGAGAGAGAGACAGCCAGTGAGAGAGGGAACACAAGCAGGGGGAGTGGGAGAGGAAGAAGCAGGCTCCCAGCGGAGCAGGGAGCCCGATGTGGGGCTTGATCCCAGGACCCTGGAATCACGCCCTGGGCCAAAGGCAGACGTTTAACGACTGAGCCACCCAGCGCCCCAAGTTTTACTTACTTTTGTTGAACAGGTTTGCACACGATGCTGTGTGCTGACCAGTCCCTTCGCTGGCAGGCTGTGGAGCAATAGTATGTCTGCTTGCACTGTGAACACCTCAGCGATCCTGCGGAACACAGCCCGTAACGTCACCAGTGTTTTATTCCAAGTATTTGTTGCTGAGAGCAAGACATTTTTAAAGACCAGACATATCAATCACCGTTATATTAATCACATCGAGAAGATTACTTGAAGAGGATTACGCTGTTTATGATTAGGCGTCAAGATTAAACTTTTAACATTCTCTCCAATTGCAAATAGGAAGCAAAGATGAAAATGAAAGGGAGGACAGACTGAAAACATTACTGACTTTCCTAAAGCAGAGCCCAGAACACATTATAAAAGGAACAAAGAAAATAGAAAATGTGTGATAGTGCAAGCAGACTCTGACATGGCTTATTACCTCGTGCCATTAAAAAAAAAATACAAGACAAAAAAACCAATGAAGAGAATGAAACCCAGAAAAACCTAGGAAGTTTTTTAAATAAAGTATTAAAAAATCCTATGAACAGAGGCAGAAAAAAAACACATAAAGAAGCAACAACAAAAACTAGGCTGGCCTTGAATGCTTCTACTGAAAAATAGAAAAGAATTTAAAAAACTAAATATCTAAATAGCCAGTAGGCACAAGAAATACTGCTCAAGATCATTCACTGATCATGAGGCAAATGCAAGTTAAAACCACAATGAGATACCAGTACACACCCACGAGAAGTGCTAAAGTTGAAAAGACCAGCAACACCAAATGACAGAGATGTGGAGCTTGCAAAACTCATTATCAATGGGAAGGTAAAATGGGACTACTTAGGAAAATGGCTTGGCTGTTTCCTCTGAAGTTAATCATATACCTGCCCTTTGACTCTGCAATTACTCTCCTAGGCATGTACCCAAGAGAAATGAAAACCTATATCCACACAAGAACTTGTGCAAAAATGTATAGAGAGCTCTATTCATTATAACCGAAAGCTAAACACAAGCAAAAATGTTCAACCAGATAAACTGTGATATAATCAAACCACTACTCCGCAAAAACAGTGTACACAGAACATGTATTAATACCAAAAATATTATTCTAAATGAAAAAAAAGCTTTACACAAAAGAGTCAATACTGTAAGAGTCCATTTATATGAAGTTCTAAAACTGGCAAAATTAATATATGGTGAAAAAAAACCACCATGGATACCTCTAGCAGCTACAGAGACTGGAAAGGGCTAGGAGGGGACTTTCTAAGAAGATGGAAATATTCTGTATCTTGGTAGGAGTGTGAGTTTGTGCATGCCAATGCATGTAAATTTTAACAAAAACAAAACTATAGAAAATAATAACCAAGGAGCAGCAAGAGTGGAAAGGTATGGATGAACAAGACCTGTAGGATGCTGGTAGCTGCTGAAGCAGAGAGATGGGTATATAGTACAGATATACTATTCTGTTCATACTTAATATGTTTTAAACTTTCCTTAATAAAAATATTGTTCAAATGCACAAAAAAAATATTTCAGGCATGTTAGGGAAATATGCTTACCAAACAGGCCACAGCGATGGCAAGTTGTTGACCGAAAAGGAGATCCTAAGGAGTTGAAGAGTGCTGAATTATTTATGGACAAGGAATTCTCAACCAACTTGTGTATTTTTTTTGATTTTGCAGGAAGCACGTTATTGCTAGGCTTCTATTAAGAAAAAAAAATAGCAATATTAAAACTTGGTAATATATTTTTTTAAATATTGTATTTGGGATTTCCTCTTCTGGACAGATAAAACAGATGTACCTTTCCCTATTCCTCCCATTACGTGCTTCTAAAAAACCCTGGACTTACACATAAAGAAATGTAAGCTGACTTTCAAAAAAGGCAGCAGACAGGCTAGGAAACTTGGGAGCCAGAGAATTAGATAATGAGTTTCTTTAGTTTTCTTTTTGCCTCACATATCCCAGACACAGTGCTGGAGAACACAGCAACCCAAAATGTCAAACAGTACAATAAAAGCCCCAACAGAAAGTCTGCTCTCTTTAGCCAAAAGACCAGGAAACGGGCAGCCCAGCAATACAGAAAACTTGAATCAGTAACTGTTCTACCCTAGACAAACACCACAGAAAAAACTGTGGCCCTGTTCTAGAGTAGGGAGCTGGCACTTCATCCCTGAGAGTCTCCCCATAAAGACCATGTGGGGAATCTGGACTTCTACCCAGCAGGTATGAGTGCTCCCCCTACCTCGACCACCACTATTGGGGTGGTGGAAGAGGAGGCCCTGTGGACAATCTTGACTTTTCACCGCCATTCAAAAGCAATGATCTCCCAACTCTCCCCCTCTAATTCTCCTCCCAGCCCACCTACTCTCTCCTCACTCCATCCCACTCCCATCTCAGTAAAGATGGACTCATCACTCCCAGCCAAGGAGGAGGTATTACATGAGGCCTACCTGGAAGCTGGAACTCCCACCCTCACCCCAATGCAAGGAAGAGAACCCTCTTGAGTGCCAACTGAGGCTGAGTGGGGAACCTGGACATATACCCCCACCTGGCAGCACTCACCTTCCTCTGATGCAAGGTCAGAGAAAGCTAGCTAAAACAAAGTTTAAGTAAGATACAGAATTTCATTAACATAATACTTCAAATATGCCCATTTCAATAGAAAATAACTTTCATACTAAGAAAAAGGAAAATCATGACTGAATGAAAAAAAAGATGCCAACCCCAAGACAAGAGAGAAGTTCATTTGACAAACATTTTAAAGCAGCTATCAGTACTTCAATAAGCAATTATGAGCACAGTTGAAACAAATGAAAAGTCTCAGCAAAGAAATAGCAAATGAAGAACCAAATGGAAAATTTCTACAATTGGAAAGTAAAAAAACAAACAAACATAAACACAATTAGGGATGCCATGGCGGAATGGAGAGAACAGAGGAAAGGATCAGTAAACTTGGAAGACCGAACAGAAATTGACTAATCTAGCAAGACAAAAAACAAAGTAGAGAAAAAACTAAATTAACAGAGCCTCAGAGACCTATGAGACTAAAACAAAATATTTAACATTCATGTCTTCGGAGTCCCAGGAGAGGAAAAACAAGGCAGGGTGAAGAAGTTCTCAAATAAAAAAATGCCCCAGACTTGGCAAAAGATATATATCTACAAATTCAAGCTGAGCAAGTCCCAGACCAAATCAAAGAAATCCACACCAAGACACATGGAGTGAAACTTCTTCAAGCTAACGATAAAAAAAGCTTAAAAGCAGAGAGTGGGAAAGGACATCTTATCTGTATGGGGGAAAAGTAACTCAGAAGAGAATAGATTTCTCAACAGATACCGTGGAGAGCAGGAGGAAGTAATACAACATTTTTCAAATGCTGAAAGAACAGAACAGCTGAGAAACTTATCCAGGAAAAGTATCCTGCAGGAATGAAGAAGAAATCAAGACATTCTTGAATGAAAGAAAACTAAGAATTTTTCACCAGCAGACCTATCCTAAAAGAATAGCTAAAGGAAGTTCTCTAAACAAAGGATATAATAAAGGAATTCTGGAACAAAAGAAAAGGAAGAACACATTAAGCAAAAATACACCACCAAAATACAATAGACTTATAGACTAGAAAAAAAAATGGGAAGCAAAATGAAACTGAAAAGAGAAACAGACAATATATAATTACGGTTAGAGACTTTAATATCCCTCTCTCAACAACAGGACTACATAGAAAATCAGCAAGAATACAGAAGAACTCAAGATCACCATCAACAAACGGATTCTGTTAGACATTTATCGAATATTCTACCCAATCACAGAATGGATGTTCAAGTGCTAACAGAACATATACTAAGACCACACACTGGGCCAAAAAACAAAGCTCAACAAATTTAAAAAAATTTAAATCATATAGAGGATGTTTTTCAACCACAGTGGATTCAAACTAGAAATAACAGAGTAACAATCTCCAAACATTTGAAAACAATTTACTTCCAAACTCATGAATCAAAGAGGAAGTCTCAAAGGAAATTAAAAAAAACAAAAATGAACTAAAAGAAAATAAAAGTATAACAAATCAAAATTTATAGGACACAGTTAAAGCACCGCCAAGAGGTAAATTTATAGCACTAAGTTCACACGTTAGAAAATAGGGTAAGTCTCAAATCAATAATCTAAATTCCCCTTTAAGAACCTAAAAAATAAGAAAAAAACATGCCCAAAGCAAACAGAAGCAAGGAAACAATAAAGATAAAGGGAGAAATCAATGAAATTAAAAATAAAAACTTGGAGGAAATAAATAATCAATGAAACAAAGACCTGGCTCTTTGATAAGATCAAGAAAGGGGCACCTGGGTGGCTCAGTTGGGTAAGTGTCAGACTTCAGCTCAGGTCATGATCTCAGAGGCCTGGAATCAGCCCCAAGTCAGGCTCCCTGCACAGCAGGGAGATGGCTTCTTCATCTACCTCCCCCCAACCAGCTCGTGTGCACACACTCTCTCTCTTGAATTAATGAAGTCTTTAAAAAAACAAAGGAAGAAAGAAAAGATCAGCAAGACTGAAAAATAAAGACAGAAATTACCAATATCAGAAATGAAACAATGTATACCTTACTACAGACCCTGAAGACATAAAAATGATAATGGAATACTTTGAACAACTCTACATATAACAGATTTCATGATGTAGACAAAATGGACAAATTCCTCAAAAATCACAAATTATCACAATATGAAATAGAATGTGAATAGTCCTATAAATATTAAAGAAATTTAATAAACTTAAAACTTCTAAAAAAGAAATCTTCACACTTACATGGTTTTCACTGGAGAACACTACCAAATGTTTAAAGAATTAACATAAATCCTATACAACTTCTCTTTCAGAAAGGTAGTATTACCTTGATTCCCCAACCATACAAAGATAATAAAAGAGAGAAAATTACAAACAGCTCATAGAAACAGATGTCAAAATCCTACTCAAAAGGATACCATATAAAATTCATCCATATACAAAATTAACTATACACCATGACAAAGTGGAGTTCATTCCAGGGATGCAAGGCTGGTTAAATATTTTAAAATATCAATATAAGGGCACCTGGGTGGCCAAGTCAGTTATTCAGCTCAGGTCATGATCCCAGGGTCCTGGGATCGAGCACGCATCAGGCTCCCTGCTCAGTGAGGAGTCTGCTTCTCCTTCTCCCTCTGCCCCCCCACCCGACTTGTGCTCTCTCTCTTGCTCTCTAATAAATAAAATCTTTAAAAATAATAAAAAATAAAACATCAGTGTAATCCACCATATTAACAGGTTAAAGGATCAATTACCAATGGATGAAGGAAAAGCATTTGAAAAGGTCAACACCTATTCATGATCAAAACTATCAAAAAAGCAGGAACAAAAAATTTCACCAAGTTGATAAGGATCATCTACAAAAATCCGATAGCTAACATTACACTTAATAGTGAAAAGACTCAATGCTTTCCACTGAGTTTGGAAATAAGATATCCACTGTCACCACTCTTACTCAACACAGTGCTAGAAGTTCCAGCCAGGGGCGCCTGGGTGGCACAGCGGTTAAGCGTCTGCCTTTGGCTCAGGGTGTGATCCCACCGTTATGGGATCGAGCCCCACATCAGGCTCCTCCGCTATGAGGCTGCTTCTTCCTCTCCCACTCCCCCTGCTTGTGTTCCCTCTCTCGCTGGCTGTCTCTATCTCTGTCGAATAAATAAATTTTAAAAATCTAATAAAAAAAAAAAAAGAAGTTCCAGCCAGTGCAATAAGGCAAAAAAAGGAAATATAAAGCATATATATTGAAAAAAAAATAAAACTGTTCCTGTTTGCAGATGATACAATTATCTATGTAGAAAATCCCAAGGAATCTACAAAAAAAAATTTTTAGAATAAGTGACTTTAGCAAAGTCACAGGATACAAGAGAAACATGCAAAACTGTATTTATATATATTAACAATGAACATGAAGATATGTGGAAATAAAAAATATAACAGCATTTACACTCACTAAAAAAAATACCTACGTATAAATATAACAAACTATGCATAGAACATATAAGCAGAAAACTACAAAGTAGGGGGCGCCTGGGTGGCACAGCGGTTAAGCGTCTGCCTTCGGCTCAGGGCGTGATCCCGGCGTTATGGGATCGAGCCCCACATCAGGCTCTTCTGCTGTGAGCCTGCTTCTTCCTCTCCCACTCCCTCTGCTTGTGTTCCCTCTCTCTGGCTGTCTCTATCTCTGTCGAATAAATAAAAAAAAATAAAATAAAATCTTAAAAAAAAAAAGAAAACTACAAAGTGAAAGAAATCAAAGAAGATCTAAATAAATGGAGAGAGAGATTATGTTCATGGACTGGAAGATTCAATACACCAAAGAATCTGATAATCCTCAAATTTATATACGTTTAAATCAATTACTATCAAATTCTCAGCAAGACTTTATGCAGATATGGACAAGATTATTCTAGGATGTATATTGGAAGGCACAGGAACTATACTAATTAAAACAATTTTGAAAAAAAAAAAAAGTGGGAGAAAGCACTGTACCCAGCTTCAAGGCTTATTACATAGCTCTAGTACTGTGTGATACTGGTGGAGGCATATATAGACAGGTCAGTGGAAAATAGAATAAACAGGCCTAATTTTTGACAAAAGTGCAAAAGCAATTCAGTGGAGGAAATACAGCATTTTTAACAAATGGTGCTGGAGAAATTAGACATCCAAAAAAAAAAAAAAACCCCAAAAAACTTCAAATTAGCTCAAAATGGACCACAAATCTAATGTAAAACTAAAACCTTTTAGGAAAAAAAACCCCAAAATTTTCTGGATCTGAAGTAGCAAATAATTTCTAGACACCAAAAGCATAATCTATAAAAGGAAAAGTGATCAGGACATCATTAAAATTAAAAATTTGTCCTCTGCTAAACACCTGGGTTAAGAGAATGAAAAGACAAGCTACAGACTGGGAGAAATCATTTGTGAATCATATATCTGACAAAGGACTAGAAACTGGAATATACAGAAAAGTTTCAAAACTGAGCAGTAAAAAAAAAATAATCATAATCCAAATTAGAAAATGGACAAAAGACATGAATAAACATCTCACCAAAAAGAACATAGAAATGGCAAATATGCACATGAAAAGCTGTTTATCACTAGCCATTAGAGGAACATGAATTAAAACCACTATGAAATGTCACCACATGTCTATGAGGCTGGGGACAATAAAAACACCACCAGCACCACATGCTGCTGTGATGGTGCACGTATTCTCAGTGGGAACGTAACAACGGTGTGGCTCTGCTGGAATACACTTTAGTAGCTTCTTAAAAAACTGAATATGCAATACTCCATGACCTAGAAATTGCACTCCTGGGCATTTGTCCCAGAGCAGAAACAAAAACAAAAAACTTATGTTCCCATAAACCTTGCACATGAAGGTTTATAAGAGTTTTAGCTGTGATAGCCTAAACTGGAAACCCTGCAGACGCACTTCAATATGTGAATGTTAAACCACAGATGACTTCTCAGCAATAGAAATAAAACTACTGATACAACAACCCTAGATGGATCTCCAGAGAATTAGGCTGAGTGAATATACCCAATCCCAAAAAGTTACATACTGTAGGATTCCATTTATATAACATCCTTGAAATGACAAAACTTGGGATGCAGATTAGATGTGCAGCCTCCATGGGTCAAGGAGGTGGTAGGGACTTGAGAGAAGTGGATACGACCACAAAAAAGCATTTAAGGGAAAGATGGAAATGTTCTTTATCTTGACAGTATCATGGTCAACATCCTGGTTGTCATGTTATACTAAATTCTGCAGCACGTCACGCAGGGAGAAACAGAAACAGCCACGCAGGACCTGTATTATTTCCGCATGTCAACTGCAGGGCTGCGCTTACAATGGCGTGGCATATGCTACAATCACCTAAAAAGAACAGATTTTTAAAAAAGATACGAGGATAAAGAAAAGGAAGCTGACCTTCAATAATATCTGAAAATTGAGTATTTCTTCATTAACACAATACAAAATATGTTTAGAATCTTACAAAACACAAAATAGACAAAAAAGACAACATAGGAAAAAAAAAAAAAAACCCTTACACTATTTACTTCTTTGGGTGGTGAATTGTTTCCAACATTTAATGGTGACACTGAGTTTCCTGGAGAGAGAAAACGTAAAAGCCAAATATTACTTTATTCCTGAAAATGTACAATATCATAATTAGATATTCAAATAATAAAGTTATACTATAATAGCCTTAAACCTATACTACAAATAAGCAACACCCTACTTTTCCTAATGAAAAATAAGTATTTGTTTGAAACCTCATTAACTGTGAAATTCTCTTCATTCACTGAGGCAGCAATTCTCAGACTTTTCTGAATCCTGGACTCATTTACACACTTAAGAAATTATTGAGAACCTCAATGAGACTTCATTTGTATGGCCTATGTCTGTCAATGTTTACCAATATTAGAAATTAAGGGGTGCCTGGCTGGCTCAGTCAGTAGAGCATGTGACTTGATCCCAGGGTCATAAGTTCAAGCCCCACATTGGACATAAAGCTTACTTAAAATGTAGGGGTGCCTGGGTGGCGCATTTGGTTAAGCAGCCAACTCTTGATTTTGGCTGAGGTCATGATCTCAGGGTTCTGAGATTGAGCCCTGTGTGGAGCTCTGTGCTGGGTGTGGAGCCTGCTTAAGATTCTCTCTCTCTCCCTCTCCTTCCCCTAAAAACTATTAAAAAGAAATTAAAATTAGAAATTTTAAATTTTTAAAAATTAAAAACATTTAAAAATAAATGCATTAGGTTGCCAATGATTTTTGTTTTTAAAGCAACTACATTTTCCAAAGCAAAAAAAAAAAAAAAAAAAAAATTGTGAGAAGAGTAGTACTGTTTTACAATTTTGTAATTGGTTTAACTAATCATAGTTTAATGTCTGGTTCAACTAATGATAGTTGGATTCACGTAACTTCTTTTGCATTCAATCACCTATGTAGCTTTGGTTGAAGCATATGAAGAAAATCTGGCCTCACAGATATGTGGTTGCAAAAAAGCATTTAATGGCCTTCTCAGATAATTATGGGTATTTTGCTTTAACATCATGCCAAAAATCAAGTGGTAGTTTGAGGGGTAGTTACGCTGTGGAGTCTAAAACTTTTTCATAATGTGACATTGGAATCCATTGATCTTGCACTTTGAATGGATTTTTGCTGCAACATCACAACACGGTCATTTGGATAAGACTGAGAAACAATGAATTATGCAGATCTTCCAAATGCGGGCAGATTTCATTATACAGTATTTTAAAAATTGTGTGTGTTAGTTAATATCACCACACATCTCACCAGAAAAGTATTAAGAAGCTGTCACACAGAGTGGCAGATATAGGTTTCCTGAAATTCTCATTTTTGCTCAAAAGCTTGAATTTTATCATTAGCAACAAAATACTGTCAGGTGTTTTCCTTGAAGTGACAGGCTCACTTTGTTCATTTTTCAGAAAATGAATGCCAGATATCTAAATCTGAATAACCAGAGTTTGTCATTCTTTTCAAGTACAAATAATGTTCCAAGAAACAAGTTTCCATGCAGCTTACAACTCAATCACACACGCGCTTTTCATACTTCCCTATGAAGCAGAAGTTGGGGTAACTCCTATTCTGTTACGCAAAATACTAAAAATATCTGTACACAAGTGCCAAGATTTTAATAATTTTTAGTGCTTTGTCAAGGACATCCCTAAGTAAGGCATTTCTGGCTTTGTCTTAACTACACGTTCACACCAATGAAAAAACCCAATGACCACTAGCCCAGACAGGTAGGAGCGAATGCGGCATTAATGGTTTACTCACCTTTACTTTTGCACCATCAGTGTAAAGTCAGCACAACAAAAAAGGCAAATGATATTTCAGTATTATTGGGAAAATAGTTTTGACCTCTTGGGAAACCCCAGAGGTCCCAAGGGCCACACATCAGAACTACATCACCATAACATTAAAAGATCACATCTGATATACATTCACCCAGGGCCCAGCCTCCTTCAACACCAGGTTTTTGAGATTAGGACTAAAAGAAAAATTTTCAAAAATCTAATGAAACGATTCAATTTCTTACATATATCTTTGTAAGCATACAATTTGCATAGCATTTTTTAAATATGGCCAATCTGTAAAATGGCAGAGTATATCGTTTCTACATTCCTAGTACAGTTCTCCCATTGTGGGGGGGGGAAACTCATCTGCAGACATTCTCCCCTCCCGAATCCTTTTTGTGATGAATCTAGTCAAAGGAAGCTATTTGGCATTTGGCTTTTCCTTCTAAATCTTTAAATGCAAATACTATAAAGTAGCCATTTAGTTGTTGTTAATAGCCCCGGGGTTTGTGGTTACATACCTGTGATAAGCCAAAAAAACTGTCAGAATCAAGAAGTATTAAGCCTGTAGTTTTCACTCACCTGTCGACAAAGTCTTCCTGTCTCCTATGGATCCAACCACCTCTCCGCTGATGCGGTTAGGGTTTGAAGATACTGAATTGTCTTCTGGACTAGCCAAATACTGTTTGGTTTGCTCACAAAGCAAAAAATTGTTCTTTTTATTTCCATTCTCTGGGCTTTTCAACCGGAAATTAGGGTGGTTAGCATGTGCTCCAGGACTTCTTAAAGAATCACGTGGTGGAAGCTTGTTTTCATTTTTCTCAAAATTAAATGGCTCTGTCATTTTACAAGTAGATGTCTCCAAATTATTTCTTGACATCATATTATGTGGCAATTTAAAATTCACACAAGTCTATGGGAAGAACTGTATTCAAAAGGCAATTTTTAATTACACAAGTAGAAGCACTGCAGGCCCAGGTGATTTCTTTTTATGTAACAAGTAATGCTCATGAATAATTCCAAAGCAGAGATAACCGTGATATCACAGCCTGGCCTAAAGGCACAAGAAACCGAAAGATTCTCTATGGTAAGTACAAACTCCCAAGTTCCACACAATTCAACCACAGACAAAAGGCTAACTCAAGAGACATCAAAAGAGTAATCTCAGAGTTCCACACGATTTTTTACTTTAAAAAGCTTTTGAAACAACGGGATTAAAAAAGGACTTTCATGTTTTAAAAAAGAAATATTTCCAACCCAGAGCATGCAACTTAATGGTGAAATACAATAGAGGGTATTGTCTTAATCAGGTCATCACCTACCTTTCTAGCCTCTCAGAATCCTTCTACCGGATCCTACTTCAGACACTAGGATCTTAAATATGCAGAACCCAGCTCCCAATGCCCTCTCCCTTCCTCATTGGCCTGGTAAACTCTTTCCTTCCCAGACATCCTTCATGGTTTGCCTCAGCTGACCTCTGTTTGGTCTGTTTTTCCCAAATCCTCTGCTTCCATCATCTCCAGCTGAGCTACCATAAATTGTAACTTGTATCTATTGCTTTTTTAAGGACTTAACTGCATGCACCTTTCTCTGAAAATAAGGTACATGTATTGTTACAAAGTGCCTCTGAGAAACCTCTATCCAGACTTTATGCTAGCTTGTTGTTTTCCTATTACTCTTAAAGAATTCTAAGTGTCCTGCACCAAGGGAAGTAATAAAAGTTGACGAACAACTTTTCTTTCTGAGGTTGTGACCTAGAGTTTTGTCTGTAGACTGCAGGTAAAACTGCCTATTGTCCCAAAACTGCTCAGGAAAAAAAAAAAAGCCCCAGAGTGTTAAACTGGTATGAGTAGTATCTAAATGTTAACATTGTTTTGAACGGAAGATAAATAGCAGAAACATACTGCTGTCCTAAAATTTCCATCTCATTTCTTGCTTTAAATTAGGCCTAGCCTACTCCATGACAATACAGAAAGATAATGAAATGAAATGAAAGAAAGAAAGGAAAGGAAAGAAAGAAAAGAAAAGAAAGAAATACACAGGCACACTCAAAGAGAGGAACTCTCAATGGGCCAGATCCTGGGAAGATCCCTAACTGAAGGCCTGCAAATGGGCAGTTACGGTGGGAGATCCTGCAGTGGCCGGGGAAAGCACACGTGTGGCAATAAGCACACCCACACCAAAGGATCAGATCAACTGAGAATGAGAATGTTGGGTGCAGTAAGACAGACAGACTGTGGAGCTACAAAAGGAAAATAACTTCCAGTGGGGTTAGGAATACTGAGTAACTCCAGACTCTGTGCAAGAAATACAAAGAAAGCACGTTAAAATATTAAGGTAAATAACAGAAGAACAAAAACAATGCATAATTTTAAAATTACAGAAGAAAAAAATCTCAGTCTAACAAAAAAAAAAAAAGATTCAAGCATGGTCAATGGAAAACATCAAACAAGATGACAGAACCAAACCCAAGTAATTCAATTGTCAATGATTTAGTCTCAATTAAAAGAGAAAAAGACTTAGGGAGAAAAACATCCAGCTAGATGTTATGCACAAAAGGCACACATAAAACAAAATTATATGGCAAGTTTGGAAATAATAGAACTAAAACATGTGCCATGCAAATAACCAAAGAGATGGAATATTAATAGCCAATAAAAGAACTTAATTGGGACAAAGATTTTTTTTACATGAATGAAAGAAACACTGGAGGAGAGAGAGCAGCCAAGAATCAGTGAATCAAAAGTCCGTATATCTATAAAACAAAAACTGATTCAAGGAGGAGAAATTCAGGCCACAATAAGGACACATCTGCCTTACACACCTGTCAACAGAATACAAACGGTGATATTTTTATACCACGATAAATTTGATCTAGTAAGGACCAATACAATCAAGAGCATGCATTTTTCCAACACTGGGCATATACTGGACTAGAAAAGCCACCTCAACTAACTCCAAAAACACTAATGCCATGCAAGACACGTATACTTACCACAGTATACGAATCTCCATGTCAAGTTTTGCTCCCAGACAATCAGCCTACAACAACCACATGAGCAGGGGAAAGGTTTTGTTTTTTTGCTTTTAAAAGTGGTAAAATACCACAAAGGAAATAATAGCAAACATGACTATATAAAACAAAAAATTACCAAAAAATAGCAAAGAAGCCAGAAAATACAGATTAAGAAGCAAAATTCAATATCAGAAATTTTAAAAAGTGGGACAAACAGTAAAAACATTCAGATACTGTAGCAAACAGTGTGACTGACCCCAAAGGCCATCTTCTACCTCTAACTCGCCAGCTTGAGTCAGAGACAATACTGGCCATAATCAATTCTCCTGAGCAGAATTTCTCAGAAAGCTCTGTCCTTTCCTGATGAGCAGGAACAGATTTGGCTGCAGGATCCTTCACCCCTTTCTTCCTGTAACGCAGTCAGGAAGCAATAAGCAAAAGGGAAGAGAGCACATCCTAAGGATGGTAGAGCCAAAAAGGCAAAACACCTGATGTCTCTGGAGGTATCCTTGAGTCCCTATACCAGCCCTGATCTGGCTATGCATAGACTCACTGTGGCACCAAATAAACACATGAGTTTTCTGTTATTTGCAGCCCAATTGATACAGATACCAATAAAATGTGAGCAAAAGGCATGAACAGAATACATAGAAGATGAAAGTTAGTTGATAAACATGATGGGAAAAACGTTCAACCTCATTTGTAATAAAAAAAAAATTAAGTAATTATGCATTATTTTCTGCCCAGCATGGGTGTGATTAAAAAGGGCACTCAACTACCGGGCCCCTGGGTGGCGAAGTCGGTTAAGTAACAAGCTCTTGATTTCAGCTCCAGTTATGATCTCAGGGTCCTGAGATTGAGCCCTGCACTGGACTCTGTGCTCAGTGCTTGAAATTCTCTCTCTTCCCCTCCTCCTTCCTCCCACACACTTGCTCACACTAGCTCTCTTTCAAATACATTGATCTAGGGCTCCTGCTTCTCCCTCTCCCCACTGTTCATGCTCTCACTCCCTCTCCCTCTCTCTCAAATCTTTAAATTAAAAATCTTTGGAAAATAAAATGGACATTCATTATTGCAGAGAATATAAATTAGTATGTTCTTATGGGGAGACAATTTGGATATACATACACACACACCTATATACACCTGCATGTATGTATGTCTATAGATTTTTTTTTTTTATAGAGCACGCACACACAAGAGCACAAGCAGTGGGTGGCAGAGGGAGAGGGAGAAGCAGGCTTCCTGCTGAGCAGGGAGCTCGATGCGGGGGTTGATCCCAGGACCCTGAGATCATGACCCGAGCCAAAGGCAGACATTTAACCACTGAGCCACCCAGGTGCCCCAAATAGACATATATTTTTAAGGTATATATATATATTATTTTTATTTTCTTTCAATATTTATTTATTTTAGGGAGAGAGAGCGTGAGCTGGAGGGACAGAGGGAAAGAGAAAATCTCAAGTAGACTCCATGCTGAGCAGGGAGTTTGACACGGGGCTCAATCTCACAACCTGAGCCGCAACCAAGAGTCCGACACTTAACTTACTGTGCCACCCAGGCACCCAGGTATACATGTATTCTTAACGTTCTAGTCATTCGTCTGTTAACTCTACGCCTAGAAATCATCCCATTAAAATAATCCTAAACGTTGGGGTGCCTGGGTGACTCAGTCGGGTAAGTATCCAATTCTTGATTTCAGCTCAGGTCATGAGCTCAGGGTTGTGAGATCAAGTCATGTGTCAGCTGCATGCTGGGCATGAAGCTTAAGATTCTCTCTCCCCCTCTGTCCCTCTGCCCCTCCACCTGCTCCTTCTCTCTCACAAAATAATAATAATAATCTTGAACACCAAAAAATCCTATCTAAAATAACAGAAAAAAAATTGAAGGAAAAACTTAACTGTGATATCTCTACTAGATAGAACATTAACACTACCATTTAGAATCCTAATTCTCAAAAACTTCGTAAAATGTGTAAGGACAGCAAATGAAAAATCCGAAACTGTATATTCAGTATAATAACTGCAAAAAAACCCCCAAGATCAATGAAATACACTGAATTTTAGGTAACAATGAGTGTTATGGGATAAGTAGGTTGATAAAAGGAATCTTTTTTACAGTTTTTTTTTTCATTTTCAAATTATGTGGGGTTTTTTTTAAGATTTTATTTGCGGAGGAGCGCCTGGGTGGCACAGCAGTTAAGCGTCTGCCTTCGGCTCAGGGCGTGATCCCAGTGTTATGAGATCGAGCCCCACATCAGGCTCCTCCGCTGAGCCTGCTTCTTCCTCTCCCACTCCCCCTGCTTGTGTTCCCTCTCTCACTGGCTGTCTCTGTCTCTGTCAAATGAATGAATAAAATCTTAAAAAAAAAAAAAATTTATTTGCGGAGAGAGAGAGAGCACGTGCACGCACATGCACACAAGCAGGGGGGAGTGGCAGGGGGGGAGAAACAGGGTCTCCACTGAGCAGGGAGCCCTATGCGATGCAGAGCTTGATCCCAGGACCCTAGGATCATGACCTGAGCCGAAGGCAGATGCTTAACTGACTGAGCCACTCAGGTACCCCTCAAATTATGTTTAAAAATGAATTACTTTCATAGAAAAAAGTATTTTAAAGATAAAAATACTAATATTGCATTTAAATTAAGCCTATTTTTCTTCAAGTGTGGTTAATTATAAACCAAGTAAAGGATCAAGTAATATTTAAACCACAAAGCTAGGGTATAGTCCTCAAGACATCAGTGGGACCCTCAACACACAACACGTAACTCCTGAAATAGCCTTTCCTTTGTCCTTATTTAGTAAGGCTGACAGTCAATCCACAATCAGTTCCTTTCTATCCTGTAGCACGGTTAGCTATAGATAGTTATGTTTCTAGATTATTTTAAGTAACTTGAGCACAGGAACCAGGTCTTATTAGAAACATTAACAAAAAACCCTGATTTCCCATAGCACCTACCATGATGTTTTGTACAATGAGGCATTCAAAAGATATTTGTATGACAAAACTATTTAAAATGCACTATTGCCCTGTTTTCCTGACAACCTGGAGAGTGAAAATGAAATTCACTGTCTAAAATTACATGCAGCAGTCTTAAATGGAGAATTACATCATGTTACGAGGTTTTCTGAAATTTAATAGAACTTCAAGTCTTACACCCACTCTTCCAAAGTCCAAAAATTAAATAAATTTGACTTCAGGAAAAACAGCACAATCACAGTTTTAGACCCAATGTAGAAGTTTAAGCAGCAAATAAAAAGGATTTAAGCTTAAAAGGAGCTCCACCTAGAGTGGAATGTGTAGGTTAGAAAGACACCTCACTTGCCTCACCCTATTCAGGAATTTTCATTACAACGCCCAGGGCAAACAGACATGTAGACCTGTTCTATAGCTAGAAGCTTCTCACTTCCTTTAATTTTGGACAGCCAACTGTATCTTCTTTATAAAATGGTTCACTTCCCAAGTGACTGACTCCTGTTTTTGCCCTGTAACCATAACCGTTCAAATATCTGAGATGTCTATCACACCCACTTTCCTCCAGGTCCTTCACCAGCTGATCTAACACCTTCACAAGTCTGGACTTTCTCTAGCTCATCAGAAGCCCTCACATAGACATCCTCCTCCTAATTGAGCACAGGACTGAAAATGGGAGCCAACGGCTGGTCAGCAGAACCATCATCCTATTACCCCTTACTTTGAAAACTACTTCCACTTAACGCACCAGCTTTTGGAGTAGCCGCCAGGACTACTCTGAGTACACATAAAACTCTCAGTTACCTAACATCATTTGGAACTTAATTTTTTAAAAATGTGTTTATCATATAAAAATTGCCTTTTAATTTACAGTCCTATGAATTCTAACACATGTATTTCAATGTTAAAAAACAACTTAAGAAATTGCAATTATCCTCACTTGGCTTCGTCCTGTGTCAACCACTGGGCATATCTGAATCTGGGGTGGGCAGACACTATTCCATAATGCTGACCTTCCCAAACTCGGGCTGCTGACTTCAGGTATACAGGCACAGGTGTGTTACAGACATCACTGCAAGGGTCATGATATTTCATGGGCGAATCTTACCCAGTTTTAAAACAAGCAGTTTTCCCTATAAACAATCTCCTATTTTTTGCATGCTACTGGTGACGAATAAAAATGTATTTATAATCATCCCCAAATCCACAGTAGTTATATATCCCAACACAAGAGGTTAATTAGGAGGCTCCCCAAATTTATGTTAAAGGGATCACTGATGTAATAAAAGACCAATGGCATGGAAGTAACTGCAATAGTTCTACACGCAAAAATAAGGCCTTGGCTTTGTATTGTCCTTTTGTTCTGTGCTTCATGATTTGACATAAATAAAACGTGAAGCTCCCGAAGGGGCAAACCCTTTCCTGTACTCCCTTAGAATCCTGTTCCCCCTCCTCCATCTGGCCAAGAGCATCCCAGGATACACCTGCAACCACTGACTGTAAGCCCTCTCCTTCCTTCCCAGAAGACTAGAAGCTAAAGTTAATTCTTACCACAATGAGTTAATTCCTTTAATACCAAAAGTACTTGCAACAGATATATAGCTATAATTTTCTTTTTCTTCTCTAATGTTTGCTTTTGTTTTCCTGGTAACCACACGTATTCAGAGAGAATGGCTACTCAAAGGAAACATTCCGTTTTTTTGAGGGGGGGAGGTTTCTTTTTTTTAGATTTAATTTTTTAAATTCAATTAATTAACATACAGTGTATTATTAGTTTCAGAGGTAGAGTTCAGTGATTCAGTAAATTCAATTAATTAACAGTGTATTATTAGTTTCAGAGGTAGAGTTCAATCACTTTGATCAGTGATTCAGTTATATATAACACCCAGTGCTCATTATATCATGTGCCCTCCTTAATGCCCATCACCCAGTTACCCTATCCCCCTAACCCCCTCCCCCCAGGAACCCCTCAGTTTGTTTCCTATGGTTAAGAGTCTCTTTATGGTTTGTCTCCCTCTCTGATTTAGTACTATTTTTCCCTCCCTTCCCCTATGCTCCTGTTTTCTTTAATTCCACATGAGTGAAATCATATAATTGTCTTTCTCTGCTTGACTTATTTCGGTAACATAATACCCTCTAGTTCCAACCACCTCATTGCAAATGGCAAGATTTTTTGATGGCTAATATTCCATTGTGTACATATACATCATCTATATCCATTCACCTGTCAATGGACATCTGGACTCTTTCCATAGTTTGGCTATTGTGGACATTGCTGTTAACTAAAGAGATAAAGTATCTGTACTCTGAAAACTATAGAACATTCATGAAAGAAACTGAGAAAGACACAAATGGAAAAATGTTTTATGCTCATGGATTGGCAGAACAAATATTGTTAAAATGTCTATGTTACCCAGAGCAATCTATACATTCATTGCAATCCCTATCAAAATACCATCAACGGTTTTCACAGAGCTGGAACAAATAATACTAAAATTTGTATGGAACCAGGAAAGACCCCAAATAGCCAAAGGAATGTTAAAAAAGAAAACCGGGGGCGCCTGGGTGGCTCAGTCGTTAAGCGTCTGCCTTCGGCTCAGGGCGTGATCCCAGCGTTCTGGGATCAAGCCCCACATCAGGCTTCCTCCGCTGGGAGCCTGCTTCTTCCTCTCCCGCTCCCCCTGCTTGTGTTCCCTCTCTCGCTGGCTGTCTCTGTCAAATGAATAAATAAAATCTTAAAAANAAAAAAAAAAAAAAAGAAAAAAAAGAAAACCGAAGCTGGAGGCATCACAATCCCAGACTTCAAGCTCTATTATAAAGCTTTAATCATCAAGACAGTATGGTACTGGCACAAAAAGAGACAAATAGATCAATGGAACAGAATAGAAAACCCAGAAATGGACCCTCAACTCTATGGTCAACTTATCTTTGACAAAGCAGGAAAGGATATGCAATGGAAAAAAAGACACCCTCTTCAGCAAAAGGTGTTGGGAAAACTGGACAGCCACATGGGGAATGAAACTGGACCATTTTCTTACACCATACACAAAAATAAACTGAAAATGGATAAAGACCTAAATGTGAGACAGGAATCTATCAAAATCCTAGAGGAGAACACAGGCAGCAACCTCTTTGAGCTTGGCTGCAGCAACTTCTTACTAGACATGTCTCCAAAGACAAGGGAAACAAAAGCAAAAATGAACTATTCGGACTTCATCAAGATAAAAAGTTTTTGCACAGCAAAGGAAACAGTTGACAAAACCAAAAGGCAACCGACAGAAAAGGAGATGATTTTTGCAAATGTTTTGTCAGCTAAGGGGCTAGTACCCAAAATCTATAAAGAACTTACCAAACTCAACACCCAAGGAAACATTCAGTTTTAAAGCTATGGAACTAAACAGTTGAGCAGAACGTGAGTTTTAAAGTGGGTCAGACCCAAATCTGAGCAGAGCCTCATCTTCCTCATTTAGCTTTGCTATCTCAAGCAAAATCACTTCATCTTTCTTGGATTCAGTTTCTGTAAAATGTAGCCAATCTTAGTAACTTCCTCATAACTCTTAACTGTGATGATTAAATTGAAGAATGTATGTAAACTACTTAGCACAGTGACCGGTGCTTACTAAGTTCTTCAGAGGCAGCTACTATTTTAAACTTTACTTTTTATACCACAGAGAATTTCTGCCATTCATGTGTAACTACTTTGCACACTGAAATAATCTGAGGATTAAAGTATTATTTCCTTTACTCGTCCAGATAAGTAAGGGAGACTGGAGCAGGTGAAATAACTTGCCAAACCCCCCAGGGCGAGTGCCCTTACACAGCTGAGCTGAAAATACAGGTTCGATTCCTAGGCCATGCCACTTCCCATTCAATACCCCGAGGGTTCAACAAGAGAACTAGAAGCTTCTTGTACTCCAGAGGCCAGTAGGGCCAGTGTATTTATAGCAGGGACCGAAGTGCCAAGAAATGCGATTGGCACACAGCCGACACGCTACAAACACATACAAAATGAACCAGTGCGGGTTTACCGGTACCTAGCCAAAGCCGTGGTGGGTCTACCTTTCCTACAGAAGGTAGCAAGTAGCGGTTAAATCTATTAAGAGTTAGTAGTGTTTGCACCGCAGCTTTGAGTTAAAAGCACTGACTCTACAAACTAGATTCTTTCAGAGACAAGAGCAAAGAGCTCCTCCACCGGGATGCCAGCGGACGTTCACATTTTGGAGAATCATGCCTGGAAGTACTATTTTCCAAACCTACTACAAGGCCCCCGTTTACCCAGGGGCTCAATTCTCACTTCTCGTGCCCCTCCCCCACCACAACCTTCAACCCTAGACCTGCCCTTCCCAGCCAAGACTCCAAGGGCTCCTCCACCCTTCCATCCTCTCTCCACTTCCAGGCCCCTGGTGCCCGCTCAACGCCCGACCTCAACGTCCAGCGCCCAACGTCCGGCCCCCAACGACCGAAGCCCCGCAGCCCTCACGCAGTCCCTTTCGCTCCCCCCACGCGCCTGGAAACCCTGACCTGGTAAAAGGCAAAAGGGCCGCTGACCCCGACCCGTCTCTGAAGGCTGGCCGTCGTGGCGTCTGCCGGTGCCAGCAGCCTCGCCACCCAGATGCGCTCCCTACGCTCACCTCACCTCCGGTGGCCAGCGCGGCGCCTGCGCAGTCCGCGCCCACGTGCGCCCTGCGACGCCCACGCTCCCTCCTCGTGATGGGGAATCCGTGCTCTGCCCCGGGGGTGGGCGTGGGCGTGGGCGTGGAGGGGCGTCGCTGTTCCCAGGATTTCCCTACTGGCAAAGTTCCTCCGCTCAAACAATACAGCTCTTCCAACTGAGTCTAGAAATGTGGCCCTGTGAATCCGAGGGCGAGTTTCGAGCACAAAGACGCAGACCCTGTCTCCGTAATGGTCACTTAGGTCGCGTTAACCACTGAAAGTCGTGCAAGATTTTTCAAATTAGCCCGCTACCACGCCTGGAAAGTAAAAACAGGTGATCGCTTTTTACCTAACTAAGCGCACCTGTTTATATGTTGCTGCAGCTCAAATATTTGTAAAACCTTTCAAACAAATTCAGGAGAAAAATGGTACCCCCATGTATTTATCGCCTAGTTCCAACATTGTCAATTCACGGCCAGCCTTGTCTGTATCCATACCCCACACACACTTCTCCCGTTGTTTGGAAGCAAATTCTGACTTGTACCTTTTTTTCTTTGTAAAAGATTCTTTTAGAACAGTTTTAGATAAAAACTGAGAATAAATTGAGAAGATAGTACAGTTTCCCACATTAACCACACCCAGTTTCCCCTATTATTCATATTACGTTAGTAGGATGCATTAACTACAATTAAGGAACCAATATTGGTACATTATTACTAAAGTCCAGAGTTTATTTAGAATTCCATAGTTTTTACCTATTGTCGCTTCTCTAAGCCAGAATTCCATTCAGCATACCACATTATTACATTTAGTTTTCAGGTCTTCTTAGGCTTTTCTTGGCTGTGGTAGTGTTTCAGACTTTCCCTGTTTTGATGATCTTGATAGCTTCCAGGAGTACTGGTCAGGCATTTTGTAAACTGCCCCACTGTTGGAGTTTGATGTTTTTCTCATAAGACTGGAGTTAAGGATTTTTGAAAGGAAGGCTATAGAGGTAAAGTGCCATTTGTATAGCACCATATCAAGCATACAGTCTGTGAACATGATTCATGATGGCTGACGTTTTCCACCTGTAGGGAGCAAGATGGTGTCACTCATGTCAAGTAGTGACATAATCAGAAAAGTAGCCAAGGATATTCCAGGTAAGACCAGATATCACCAAAACCAGAATAGACTGGGAGTACTAAGGACTAATAACCCGTAAGGCCTGGAAGAACTACGAGCTGATAATCACTAGAGCCAAAAGAGGCCTGCAAAGGTGCAAGAATGATTAAACTCCTGTAAAAAGGGAGGATTTCTGCAGCAAACTGCCAGACTCTCTAGACACTGACCCTTCCTTATCTGACCAATTAAAAGGCAACTGCGGTGGAATGCTGTGCCTGATTGATCTCTGAACGTAATAGAGATCCTCCACTTTTGAACATATTAAGCAGTAAGTACCTAGAGCTAGCCTAGACCTGACCAAGTCCTCATCTTAACTGTGCTCACAGACTGACTTGGTTTGATTAAGTTCTTACTCTTACTGTATTTTGTTTGTTGCATAACTTTGTATTGTACTTGGTGTGAGGTGTATGAAGCCAAGTTAAATGCATAATGAAATGTCATTGAGTTTAGAAACCCGAACCTGCTTTCAATTGTATTAACCTTACTTTATGATTGAATAAAGCCGACGTTGTGGAAAGACAACTCTTGTACACACCTTCATAACATGCTGGAGACACTACCACATGACTAGTGTTCTTCAGGTTTCTAAAGTTACTCTTGTTTTCCTTCCCTTTGTGTATTATACACTTTGGAAGAAAGTTATTATACACAGTCTACACAGCTAAGAAAGAGAAGTTATGCTCCCCCTCCTTAAGGGCCACATACTGAAATAATTTCAAATTTTTTTGCATGGGAGATTTGTCTCTTCTCCATTTATTAATATATTTGATCATATATACTGTATATTATTAGTATGAGCTCATGTTTATTTTATACTTTGGGTTATAATCCAACACTACCTTATTTCCTTGCTCAAATTTTTACGACTTTGGCCATTGGGAGCTCTTTGAGTTGGCTCTGTTATCCTTTGACATATTCCCATCAATGTGGGGTTGTTTTTATTTTTATTTATTTGGGGATTTTTGATCACTTTTACTTTCTGGGACATTGTATCTTGTTATCTGTACATATTTATGGATTTTTAAAAGATAATAACTTTTTTTTTAAAGGTTTTTAAAATTTATTTGAAAGAGAGAAAGTGAGAGACAGAGCATGAGTGCGGGGAGGAGCAGAGGGAGAGGGAGAAGCAGACTCCCCACCACAGGGATCCTGATGGTGGGGGGCAGGGGGACTTGATCCTGGGACTCTGGAATCATGACCTGAGCCAAAGGCAGTCGCTTAACCGACAGAGCCACCCAGGCGCCCCAAAAGATAATAACTTTTAAAAGCAGCACCAAAACTTAACCATTAACAATTGGACAATTTCTTAACACTTTCTTAATATCATAAAATTAGTATTTAAAATATCCAAAAAGTCTCAAATGATTTTTAATAATTGGTATGTTCAAACTGGAGTCCAGGCAAGATCCTTTATTTGTATTCAGTGATGTACTTTAAAAAGAGATTTCCTTTTAATCCTTTTCTTGCTATTTATATATTGAAGTAATAGCAGTTTTTCTTTTTTTTTTTTAAAGATTTTTTAATTATTTATTTGACAGAGATAGAGACAGCCAGTGAGAGAGGGAACACAAGCAGGGGGAGTGGGAGAGGAAGAAGCAGGCTCATAGCGGAGGAGCCTGATGTGGGGCTCGATCCCAGAACACCGGAATCACGCCCTGAGCCGAAGGCAGACGCTCAACCGCTGTGCCACCCAGGCGCCCCAGTAATAGCAGTTTTTCTTAAGTTCAATTTTGAGCGTTATCTCCTCTGGCAAGAATACTTCACAGGTGGTATTGTGTTCCTCTATAGCATCGCATCAGAAGACACTTAATATCTAGTTGTTTCTCTTTGGAGGATATTAAAATTGCTCTAGCAGGTTCCAGTGTTGTCAGCCCCATCCATCCACTGTAAAGTTTTCCACTGGCTTTTTGTCTAATGATTCTAGACTCACTGATGATTGTTACCTAGATCCATTATTTCATTAAGGTTTACAAAATGCTAATAATCTATTTCCTGTATTTATTATCTGGAATTCTATAAAGAACTTTCCCACACTGATTATTTGATTGAGATTCAGTTGTAACAGGAAAGTTAGGATGCTTGATTCTTTTATCAGTTTTCAGACTGTGATGATTCTTTGGCATCTTCCTAAGGTGACCAGTAATGTTTTAAAAAATCAACACACATTAATTTTTGACATAGTCGAGGAGTCTCAAATGCTGTTGTTATTATTTTTTAATGCTAAATTTTCCTTTGAAAAGTGGGCACACCTTTGAATTGGCTCCTGAGTCTTTGACACAACTCTTATTATTTTTCTTCTTTGCTATCTGATACATATATCTCAGACTTTCTTGCACCTTTCCTGCTCAGATTTAGAATCAGTCCTCGATTTCCAAGGGGAGCCCAAGTGACTCTTTGTGGGAAATTATATTTAGAAATGATGGAGAATAGGGTTGTGCATTCTGCTGATCATTATTCCAGGCCTTTTCAGTGGACAGACTTTTAATGGAGAAAAAAAAAAACCAACCATGACTTCATACTGATATTTCTAAATTCAAATTTAGGATTGCAGGGGCGCCTGGGTGGCACAGCGGTTAAGCGTCTGCCTTCAGCTCAGGGCGTGATCCCGGCGTTATGGGATCGAGCCCCACATCAGGCTCCTTCGCTATGAGCCTGTTTCTTCCTCTCCCACTCCCCCTGCTTGTGTTCCCTCTCTCGCTGGCTGTCTCTGTCTCTGTCAAATAAATAAATAAAATCTTTAAAAAAAAAAATTTAGGATTGCAGAATTTTTACTTAATTTCTTTGGTTTTGTATTTGTATTTCCTTTCTCTAACAATGAAAATCTTAGCATCCAGAAACATAATTACTTATGTGCTTTAAACTAATACATATATTTCAGAAATAACACTATGAAGGTTATTACTAACAATATGAGCTGTGAAAAAGGCTTACATTTTTTTCCCCCTTGGAAAAATATATCTCACTAGGAATGTTTGGTCGATTGACTGTTTTAAAGTCAATTTATTTCTTCACAGTCAAAAACACTTTAACTGCAAAGTGTGTCTCACTGCAGTATTTTCATTTAAGGAGGGAGGTACCATTTCCTGTTGAAAAGGAAAGAGGTAAAATGGGCAGAAGATATGAACAGACACTTTTCCAATTGATGACATACAAATGGCTAACAGACACATGAAAAAGTGTTCAAAATCATTAGCCATCAGGGAAATTCAAATCAAAACCACACTAAGATACCACCTTACGCCAGTTAGAATGGCAATAATTGACAAGGCAAGAAACAACAATTGCTGGAGAGGGTGTGGAGAAAGGGGATCGCTCCTACATTGTTGGTGGGAATGCAAGTTGGTACAGCCACTCTGGAAAACAGTGTGGAGGTCTCTTAAAAAGTTTAAAAATTGAACTACCCTATGACCCAGCCATTGCACTACTGGGTGTTTACCCCAAAGATACAGACGTAGTAAAGAGAAGGGCCATATGCACCCCAATGTTCATAGCTGCATTGTCCACAATAGCCAAATCATGGAAGGAGCCGAGATGCCCTTCAACAGATGACTGGATTAAGAAGCTGTGGTCCATATATACAATGGAATATTACTCAGCTATCAGAAAGAACGAATTCTCAACATTTGCTGCAACATGGACGGCACTGGAGGAGATAATGCTAAGTGAAATAAGTCAAGCAGAGAAAGACAATTATCATATGATTTCTCTCATCTATGGAACATAAGAACTAGGACATAATATAATATAAAAACATAAAAAAAAATAAAAAAAATAAAAAACAAATCCAGCAAAAAAAGAAAAAAGAAAAAAGAAAAGGAAAGAGGAACAAAGTGACACAATGTTGATTATTTTTAGTGATTTTCTCCCCTACCAGTTAGTATTACAGAAGTTTAACAGAACAGGAACAGGCTTTGCTTTACAAACTCTCACGTTGACAACTTGTCAGGATTAACTTTCACTTATGAGTTGTGAGTAGTAAGTCCTAAACCAAAGAATATCACTGGACAGCGTAGATTTGTCAAGCCGTCGCAGATTGAAACTGTTCCCCTTACTTATCTGGACCTGATGAGGCAACTGTATTCAATACACTTTTCCCTCCAATACACGTTTTGTTGCTAATTATTGAGCAGCTCCTGCAAGTCAGTCCCCACACTGCGAACGGGGACACCCAGCTGGGAGAGGACGCTTCCCGCGCTCAAGGCGCTCACAGCCTGGTGCCAACGACAAACGCACTGGCAGTTTATTATTAAACAATGGCAGTGGGTGCCAGGTTCAAGATACGAACGCGGTGTTATGGAAATCCCCAGAATCTCTCCCAGGGATGAATTGTCAGACGGACAGGTAGGCTCCTCCAACTAATTCCGCCTATGTCAGGTGCAAGGTTTGTGCGTCAGAGCCGGGAAGTCACAATTTCGAATTCTTTTATGGCTTTATGCCCCTGATTAATATGAGAAGGGTCAAAGGGTGAGGTGGGTTTATATCCAATGAGAGCGTCTTACAGAAAGAAAGAACAGGCTTGGGGCGGGAGTGGCGTGAGAGACAGGACAGGATTAGCAGGATTGCTGGCTAGCCGAGTCAGTCCGGGAGTGGGTGCGCAGAGTCTGAGCGCGGGGCTGGGCGCTCTGGGGGCAGGAGGCGGTGCGGCCCCGGCCCCGCCCACTGCAGACAGGTTACACTAGCCCCCCCATGGGCGCTCCGTCACACCACCCGCGCCTCGCTGATTGGCTCCTCCAGGGAGCCCCGCCCCCCCAGCTGTAGCTGGGCCGGCTTCAGCGTCGCCGCCATCTTTGTTGATGTGTCAGCTCCGCGGGGGTTTGGGGAATCCTAGGCGGAGGGAGCGCGGTGTCGGCCTTGTCCCTGGTTTCTGTTTCCTTCCTCCCCACACACCTCCTGGTCTTCCGGACCCCGCTATGGAGAAATTAGGTCCTGAGCCGGAGCTTCAGCGGCCTCGTTAGGGGTGCGGCCTGAGGCTCGGAGAAGTGGGGTGAGTGCTTGACCGGCGCTACGAGCCGACCGGAGTCGCGTTGGCAGCGCGGAGGGACTGCCCACCTCCTCCGTCGTTCTGCAGGTCGTGGGTTGGCTCTTCGCCTGGCCTCTCGCGGACAGTGGAGGCAGGCAAGCGCTGGGGGACGGAGTTGGGAAGCCTTCCTCTCCCTGCCTTGTTCCCTGGGTCCCGGGCCGACAGGAGAGAAGGCGGCGGAGAGGTCGGCGGGGGTCGGGGGCCGTGCCTCGGGAGCGGCGGTTGGAGAGCAGCCTAATTTGGGCCAGTTGCCTGGTCTCCCAGTGCTAACTGCTGCTAAGCCCCACCTGCTCGGCGATTTTTCAGATTCAATCGCCTATTTCTCTTTCCGTCTTCAAGTTGAGTGTGTGTGTGTGTTTTATGTTTACTGTTGTGGAGACTTTTTACCGTCATAAACTCTTCCGTTACTGTGATTTTAAGTAACTTAAAGACAGTTCTTTGGGATTTTGGTTAGAGAGATACTGTTACTGGTTTTTATGTTGCCTTTCTTCCAAGGATATCAGGCATTAAACCTTGACTGGTAAGGATATTTCAAATTTCTATCGAACTTGTAACATGGGAAAGCCTCTTTTACATGTCCCCTAGCAGCAAGCCTGGGGATAGCGCAGGTGTAATTACTGCTTAGCTGTTAGCAATTTTACTGTAGCTAATACTCATATCTTGGTTTTGTTTAGTGTAAAGAGGCCTGGATTTGGAGTCGGAGCATCTGGATTAGAATATGCCTCTTTCACTTGATAGCTTTGTTATCTATAGGGATTAGGATAGTAAAAATAATGGTGTATAGTGCCAGGCATTTGGCAGTTTTCTCCGTATGTGTGTTTGTGATGTTCCTTGATGCCTAGAGTTTTTACTTCTTCCTAAATGATAGGCTGGAAGTTTTTGTAAGAAAAGTGTGCAGTAAATCAGTGGAACAGTATTTCAAAAGGTGTGGTGTTAGTCATTAAAAAAAAAACATTGTGTAGGTATGCTAATTGTGGGTGTAGCCTTCCTAACTACAAAGTACACCTTCATATTTGCGGAGTTGATCTTGTGGGAAAGATTAAGGTTCAAGAGACATTGACAGTGAAACTGAACTATCTCCTTGTGAATAAAGTCTCTTCTCTGTACAGCTACTTTTCAGCTTTTATTTATCGTTACAAAAATAGAAAAGTGATTGGCCTCGTTCTTTTTTTTCTTTTCGGCTTTTTCATTTTTTTAAAAGATTTTATTTATTTATTTGACAGAGAGAGAGAGAGACAGCCAGCGAGAGAGGGAACACAAGCAGGGGGAGTGGGAGAGGAAGAAGCAGGTTCATAGCGGAGGAGCCTGATGTGGGGCTCGATCCCACAACGCCGGGAGCCGAAGGCAGACGCTTAACCGCTGTGCCACCCAGGCGCCCCCGGTTTTTTCATTTTATTTAAAATTCTGCAAAGGTATTGAGTAATTCACAAATCTTACAAAGTATTAAAACTCCTTTTTGTATTGTAGTAGGCAAACATAAATACTGAAGAATCTACCTGGAAATGCCTGGCTTGTGTGTGTTTGTGTTTTTCCCTGGAAATGCATGGATTGTGTTTATGTTGATATTATTTTTGAAACCTTGTCAAATTCGGAATACTAGCCTATAAACCTAGAAATTTCTTTAAACAGTGAAGGTTCCAGAGAGTGTCCTTGGTATTTCAGAGTCTTATTGCTAACATGAAAGGAGTGAGCACAGTAACTATTCTGTGACCTTTTAGTTCCTTCACCCGTTCCTTTAGTGCTATTCAATGACAGCATAGCTGATGGCAGTTGCTTACTATATTCAGTTTAAAGACGTCTATTTACAGCTTCATGCTGATATCAGCAAGTGAAGGTAAAACAGTACAGAATACTCTTTTTTTTTTTTTTTAAGATTTTATTTT